>NC_052619.1:40673312-40973312 GCF_016545825.1 Eucalyptus grandis
AATGCCATTGCTCCAAATTAGGTTGTACCACTCTAGAACCAGACCCCATGCCTAAGTTCATCATATATGTCATAGCAATAGTACCTTGAGTTAGATATAACTGAGGTTAGAATAGGTCACAATTTGAAGAGACATTTTCAACAAACCATACTACTAATGTTGAACTGCATAATTGGAGTGCCTCTACATTTTATGTTGTGAACCCAAATGCTCCAAAGGGGAGAGGATGGATGATTGATGAGGCTCTACATCGTGTGGCCTAACAAAACTTTGTTCCATATGTTCACTTCAAGCAATCCTAATCCTCCTTCCCTTTTAGGTGAGCAAATTACTTGACATGCAACCCGGTGCAATCCATGATTTGTTGTAGAACCAAATCATAAGAAATGTCAAATCCTTTTCTCAACCTTGTATATCTTTTGCTTTGGAAGTAAGAACATTTGCATCCAATAGATGCAAATGGAGACAAGGACTGATTTAGTTAGCTGTAATGCTGCATAACTCATATGCTTCATGCCCCAACTTTCAATTTTCTTTAAGATCTCATTAGTACTATAGTATGTACGAGTGACTCTTCTAGTAACAAAGGGAACAGCCATTGATAAGGAGGGTACCCGTGGAAAGAGGCTCGTGGTCTAGTATAAGGAGCTTGTCATCCTTATTCAATCTAGAAAGAGATTTGAGATTTGTCAAGATTAAACTGTAGTTCTGTGATAGTAGCGAATTCTTCAAGAGCATCTACAACGCAAGAGACGGAGTCTACATCTCCATAAGGAAATAAGAACAAGTCATCTATGAAGCATAAGTGAGTAACCCTTTGCATTTTGCAGTGCCAGCGATATTTGAAAGAAGATGCAGCAACTTCGTATTAACAGTCTATTAAAAATTTTCATAACCAGGACAAAGAGGTATAGAGAAAGAAAAGTAACTTTGATGCAGCCCATTTGAGCTATTGAAATAGCCAACCTATATTCCATTAAAGTTCATTGTAAGCCTTGGATTAGTGACGCCCTTGGTTATCAAATCAACCAAGTACTAAGGTATATTAAGGGCTTTTAGGACCTTGATAACTGCACCCATAGGCTTTCATGAGATCAATCTTTATGGCCAAACGTTTACTTTGTCCTTGTTGTACTTTAGCTAATACGTCCATGATGGGGTGAGATTGGATCGCACCGTATTGACTTGATACGTTACGATGGAAATATATCTCTTGAAAGAGTACGAAGGGAGACATATAAGAGTCTCAAACACAACCGTTGGAATTGTTGGTAGAACATACGAACCAAAATTTCTCTCCCTTTCCATCAAAGAAGAGAAGGCATTCCATTTCAATTTTACAAGAACAATCGGCATTTACTCTGTGGAAATCGAGTGCTTTCATCGTGATTGCATTCAGACCAATGTGAGATAGTTTTGTTCGTGATTCATCCACAATTCAACGTTCGTTCTGAGGTTAATTGTAGTTTGCGCATCGGAATCAGGTAAGTCGTCATCTGCCGACTTGAATTCCAAAAGTCCCCCTTATGGTAGTTGTGTAATAGATCTTGGCACAATAGGATATTCTCTAAGACATGTCGTTCAGTGAAAAACAATTTAGTCGAGGCCAACGATCGAAGGAAGCATACAACATATATATTCTGCAAGTAGTTTAGCTATAATCTTTTGTATAGGACATTGCAGCATGAAAAGGGTCTGAACTCCTTAAGGCAGGATAAATTCTGAACCTTCAGGACAATAGTAGTAGAATTCTAAAAACTTAATGGTATTAAAATCGCATCCATCTTTTGCATATATATTTTTTGAATGCCTACTAATAGATGATTTGAAGACTCTGAACCTCGCAAGACGTGAGCTATTTTTTTATATTTGAAAGTTCTTCCTTCTAAAATAAATTATGGCCCTCAACATTTGCTCCGAACTTTATGAAGTTCTCTTAGAAAAAAGATGAACACTATTACTAATGAATTAGATTATTTCAAAGCTCTAAACCTCATAGGACCAAGATCAAGCATTCAACCTCATTGAAACTAAACTTTCTTGAAATAGAAAATGTGCACAAGTTCAGTATTCAAATAAAACTATATTGCATCTTTCAATATAGCAACACTTTTGTAATATGGGCAACCGACAGTAAGCCAGAATTTCCCTTACTGAGTATTCATAATAAGTGCCCTTAAAACACTCTTTAGCACTACTCATATTCTTGAGGAAATTTACACAATACACAAGTATGGCAAATGCCACATGTCAATAAACAAAAGACGAACCTATATTACATGTGTTGTATTGTCATTTGTCAGGCCTTGTTAATGTTGGAATATATCCGTAGTGGATTTTTTTGATAGTTAAACTTTATCCAAATATTTAACGAGTTCATTTAAATGTGTTGAGGATCACATCTTAATTATGTTGATACTTAGTTTTGATTTTACGAGCATTTGAGCTAAATTTCACAAAAGTGTGTAAATCTACAAAGGAAAGAGTTTGAAAGCAAAATCTTGGTTCTGCAAAACAATCAGACCTAATCAACGGGCACTTTTCATATATAGATTCGAAGATCATTGGAGTTTCTAAATTGAAGACCCATCTCAAAACGAAAAGGTATGACATTCCAAGATTATTTAGCCTAACTCACTCAAGAAATTGGTGAGATGGCATGACGAGAACTTGCCATTAATAAAAGATAGCCAATAGAAAATTTGATTAATAGCCTAGTTTGAGGGAAGATTCTACACATGTTTTTAAGAAATTTTTGTCAAGATTTTTATGGAGAGAATTAGATGACATAACGCCTACTTGATTCATGTGCAAGATTCGAATTGGAGCTTTATAAATTGGAGAAAACTTGGCCAAAAGTCATACAGTAAAAAAGGGAAACAACAAGTTAGGGTAAGCATCAGTCTAGAGTTGACCTTGAACTAGCTTCGGACTGGCTCAACCCAGCCAGTCTTTGTCTAGTTCCAAAGGGCACTGAGTCGATCCTTAGTCCTGGGACCTCAAGACCTTGTAGTATGCGAGTTGATCCTTGGTTATAGGAGTTTAGGGTTGGTCTAATTTGAACCAACTCTATACAGTTTTATATATTATATAATATATATTAGATGTATTCTATATTATATTTCTAATATATTATATATTATAAATTTTTGTCTACTCAAAACCCTAGCACCTCTTCCCATATTCTCTTCTCAACTCAATTTGCTGTGTAAATTAGAAAGTAGAACGAAACCTTACCCTAATTCGACCAAGAAAATAAAGAAACCTTCTTCACTCACCTCGCTCGCTTGCTCACCTTGTAGCCAGCCTCTCTTAACTTGCCTTGCCACTCACCTTTATTCCCTCGCCTTGCATATTCTTTTTTCTGGTTTGTTGCTTTTAGCAAGTGTACATTTCTATTTTATCTTATCTTATATTTATGTTTGATATATATTGGTGTTCATAGTTTGGTTGCTCAATGTAGCATGGTTGATGAGTATGTAATTTGTAATATTATGTTTGTTCTTTTAAGGAAAACAAAAAATGAAATAATAAGTAATCGGTTGGACCCTGGTTCACCATGGAATCGGATCGAACCCATAGGTTCGTACGAGATCACAACATAATTTTGTAGAACTCATTATGTATTAACAATTGTTTATATACATCCTCTTACATGATATATTCTGAAATGAACATATTCAGACAACATTAAGCTGTTTCCTTGAAGTGCTTGCTTAAGTAAAAAAGTGCAATTGGGAAAAATTAAGCTATTCTAGAAATAAAATTTGTATCGTTATTAAACACGTATTTTTGCTCAGAAATTTGTCCGGGAATAGAAGTAGAAAAAATTATTTCTGGAACAAAAATTGTTATTTATAACAGATTTTCCTAGTGAAATGTCCTTTAAATATGACTCACTCCCCGAACCTGTTAAAGCGAATATTGAGTCACAATTACCACTGCTAGAGAAGTTTTCTGTTGTTAGAATAAATCTAGATTTACTCAGAATGGTCTACTAAACAGTACACCAAGTGATGCGACAAAGTTTTGTCGGATATTATATATGAACCACCCATCTATCATCGCCTCACAACTTAACAAATGAATTTTAGTATACCAAGCATAATTTTTTATTTTATGAGTTTTGTAAATGTACTCTTGGGACACACTCATTAAGAAACAAAATTAAGTATACTTGATCGGTATCTCAAAAACATTTCGGCAAGACGATCCTTTTTTTTATTAGCAATGAAACAAAGGAATCTAATGTGCCTTTTGGGCGGCTAAGCATGCACATTCTAAACCAATTTTAAAAGCTTAATGTGACAACCATCGAGAGATTGAAGGGTCAAACAACAAAGGACAGAGACCTTTGGTATTGCACTTGAATTTGTCGACCAAAGATAAAGGTACGAGCTTGCACACGAGCCGTCAACATTTACACTCTTCTCCTCCAAGTGGAGAGTAAAGAGAAACCCTAAATTTTTGGTGCATGTGAATTGTGGTGGCCTCATCATATGGTCATTTATATGCTGAGCCCTTCATCTCTTGATAGTTCCTCCTTATTATAAGGAGGGTCTCTTTAACAAGTATTCTAAAGAAATTATCAAAACAACTAGGATACACATATAATAAGTTGATGAGAAAAGTTGCACGATCAGTTCTAAACCTACTGCATGAAAATCAATCAAGTCACAAACCTTTTAATTGGATCAATGTATTCTTAAACCTTCGAAGGAAAGTGAAATCACATCTTCTTGGTCATGTCTCACCCGATCCATAATATATCATCGATGACTCTTCTCTTAATTAAGTCAGATGAAGCATTTGATAGTAGGGCAAGTGAAGAGCAGTGCGCAAGATCATTTCAACGTGTGCTTGAACCTGACGTATCCTTCTCACGACCTAATTCTATGGTAGGGTGGTAATTATTAGCCATACTTTGTGGTTACTATGTAAGCACTCAAAATAATTTTTGAAACAATTAAACGAGGTCAACCAAGAACAGTCGTTGTCATGTTACATGCATGATTCAAAACTACAATAGTTTTCTTCACCACAATCGAAAGGTCAAAGCGAGCAGTGGCCTATTTTTAGTTGGAAATTTTACAATGGTATGTTAAAATCATCAAAGTTGGCGCGAGTTCCTGTCCATTCGGGTCTTCATAAATATTAGAAGTGGCAAACTGTACAAAGAACAAAATTAACATAAGCACGCACACAGCACAGAGAAGGGGAAGGGGGGGGGCGGCAGAGAGAGAGAGAGAGAGAGAGATCTTCTAAATTAGAAGAAATCAATATATTGATCTTGCAATAACATGGACATAATATATACGAGTGATTCACTTTGAGTAATCTCATTGCAATTATCACCATCCACTAAGAAGAATCAAAATGAAGTCCACGTACATAGTTTTATATGTAATTGGTCAGTCGTTAAGATTCTCAAAAAGTCACTTTCTCAGGCCTATAAATAGCAATGCGGAGTTCAAGTGCTTCTCATTCGGTCGACTATATTCTATCTTACCTATTTCTTCTCAGTGCTTGCTTCAAAGTAGAAAATCAAACTTCCTTTTCCACACTTCTCTGGCTATGGCTGATCTCCAAGTTATATCAATATTTGTGATCATTTTCACCTTCATTGCGTTCGATGCAATTCTAACTTCTGAGGGAAGGTCGATAAAATCGGCATGGGAGGACGAACTCCGTGCAATTAATTATGACCAAATGCACAAACAAGCATCGGAATTTCTCCCGCCGAGTCAGTCTCCTACAAACGATGATCATTTTGATGAGGGGGAGGAGATGGTTCCTTCGCCTATAGCACATGATCAGGCGGCCAGTTTGGGCGAGTCAGAAGCAGTGTACAAGGATGATTTCCGCCCCACAGCCCCTGGGAGCATTCCCGGATTGCGCCATTCTTTCAATGGCTTAAAGAAGGAAGCTGTTCGACCGAAAGCTCCGAGTGGTGATGAGGAAAGGCTAATCGTTGCGGGTCAACCAAATGATTTCGAAGGCACAAGACCGGGTCACAGCCCCAGTGTCGGCCATGATTTTCAGAATGATGAACCAAGAGCCTAAATACTTCAAAATACTCGTCAAAAAAAAAAAATTACTTCAAAATAGAAAGTCAAAGCTGTGTTATGTAAGTCTTGTCAATTCTGCTTCAGTTAGGTCTTATGTCCCGAAATCTTATTCTTCAGTTCCTCTGGACATGGTTCTGCTTGGTGTGTGTAAAATTATCTGTCGATTTGGTATTGAACAATATAATTATTTAATGAAAAATAACGAGGTTTCTTTAGAAATTACCCGCTATATCATTCACGTTGGATGTATGATATTCCAGTTTTCCGTTGTACTACTTTCTTCTCGATCTTTCCCAATGTTATGTTGAGGCCAGGAGAAGTATTAAGACGGAAGTTTATTGTGTTATATTCAGATTTTAAATGGGAAATAACCACATGAATGATGGGCAGAGATTTAACATAAAAATGGCTAACCCTCCTACAGAAAACGACATTGACCACTTTTGACTTGGAAGTTGCATAAGGTGTATGTACCAATTTTTATATGTTTCTGAAAAGAACTTAAATATTGAAACTGGCCTACGTCATCTATTCTTTCAGAGTTCTCTTTGCATATAACTAGTGCCCTACAAATGTATGATAGAACATGAATGTATCCAAATCAAATTGATGATGATAGACGGGAAAACAAACCGAATAATAATAGCAGCCAAATGATGTAAAGGAAAAAAAAAAGAAGCACATTAATTGAACTTCTGAGCGATGCTTTGACCATATACATAATCTCTTTACACAGTAAAGCGAACCCAAAATAGATAGTCTTAACCTCAAACTTAGACCAACAAATTCCATAAAAAGCCTATATAGGCTATGGTAAGTTTTAAGTGCCCTTACTTCTTCGGAAAGTGGTCTCATCCATATTTTTTTTTTTATGACCATCTCTTTTACTCAAGCCGCCACCCTCTCGCCGGTTATAGGCACGCTTTTGCTTACTCAATCATTACTTGTTAACTTGAGTTCAGAAAGTTTGGAATATGGACACTTAACTTAATCGTGCATCTTATTGCACGTATAGTTGGCCAACAACTTATTTACCATCATTCTAAAAACAAATGATAACAAAACAAGGAAATAAAATAGACAATCAATTCATGCGATTCGGTCAGTAGGACCTATTCTTTAGAGGGGAAAGCAACACATGCTTTTATTATAAATTAAGCGATAAAGTTGAGATTACAACAACACTCGAGACATTCAAACACACTTAGTGTGCCCCAGCTCCCAATTACATTCACACAGTATTTAGCACTCGTAACTCCTCAAGAAACAATCTCCCAATCTCACAAAAGAATTCACAAATCTTACCCACGAGATTTTGCTTGACTTGAATACTTAAAGCTCATTGCTTCAGAGTGTAATTCACAAAGAAGTCGTCTCTTAGATGCTCTTCACAAAGAAAATCTACCTCATATAATGAAAAATTTTGGATCCAATATATGGGTCCCCTACACAATTTTAAGAAAAATTTTCAACATCTTCATATTGGCTTGTTGTTTGAGTCAAGTCACAATCGTTTTGCTAGAATTCGAACATGACCTCCTCAACCGTAGGACATCCTCAACCACAAACACTAGGCGGCTGTGTAGTTTCAATAGATACAAGCAATTGTTCTATTTCATGATTCCTCGGTAAAAGATTTGCCGATGTTGATTTTGGGAGTACGTGGTGCAAGGGGTTTGCACCGTTGAGGTAAGTCCCTTTCATGGCCTTTATTCCTTCACTTTCCCGTCTAGTGTGTGAGGGTTTTATTCATTGCAATTGCTACCTCCACAAGGTGGTTTGGACCTGGGTTCTGTTTTCTTAAGACAAAGTGGTTTCAAGTTTATAATATAAGCCATAGAACCAAAGCCACATTTTTTAACGAAGTTGAGTTCTTTAAATTTTCGTGGAAATGCAGTAGTCATTCATTTAATCCGGTTTCCCCCTATCTTGTGATTTTGATATGCAAAGCAATATTTGACCAAATAGCTGTCATCCATGGACATAGAAGTAACATGTGCTTGGATTATAGAAAAGCATTTTTTTGTGTTGGTCGAACAATTGAGGTGGTGGGATCAATCAATCACATTACCTGTGTGCTATGCTTGTCGTCCTATGCTAAAACACAAAATTTTATAAATAAATATATAACTGAAGATTAAAATCTAGGTTTCTACTATTTTAAAAGCATAAATTTTTATAAAGGAAAATACTAATGACTCAAAATGATCTAGTTTCTTTCATACATAAAGTGGAGGGAGAGATTGATGAAGAAATTTTTCTCAAGGGACAAGCTAGGCCGCTGTTTTTTTTTTTTTTTTTTTTTTTTTAAGCTTTGTATCATATGATGGTTAAGGATACATAGTGTTTTCACATTGAAATATAACTTCCGAACTTCGGCAAATTCTATAGCTTTTCCTTTAAATTCTTCTTTTTAAAACATAAGTCATTGTCTATCGATTTGGATAATTACTTCGGTAATTCCTAAGAAGTGCTTTTTACTGAAATTAGTGCTGATGAAAGTGAGTTGTACACGTAAAAGAATAATGAGACCACAATGTACTGAAGATAAACCCAATATTAATAACCCATATCACCTACAGAAATTATTAGATTTTAAGTGGGCGAATAAAAACTTAAGGAAGAGAAAATTCTCTCTGGACAATATATAGCTACAAAACCTTCACGAGAAATACTAAATAAATTTTTCTATCAACTAAATTACTCGTTACGTATCCATAAATTTCCACATATATAGAATAACATAACCAAAAAGAAAGGAATGGAAAAGAAATATATTCGGGATTGTATTCATAATCTACATCTACAAAAAATAAATTCATCAAAGTTCTAGCATGGTCCAAAAACCTTTCTTATTTGGCTTTTTCATGTTCCGCCTTGACAAGATCGATCGCTCTCTGGAACAACCATTGTGAGCATGGTAGCTCGATGCGCCTATGCTTCAAATGGATCTGGTCTTCAAAATTATTAAGCAAAACTTGGAAGATCTTGCAATCTAAGTCTGCCAAAGGGACCGAATAACCTTTCTCCTCTTCATCCACATATACTTGAAAGTATCCCTTTTGAGCCACCCTTAACCACTCAACTAATCTCAAACTTTTCTGCATTTTTTTCCAATTTGAATGCTGGAAAATTTCAGTAAGCTTACTAGGCTAGAGAGATTGATTGCAGAAACTAGAAAAGAGCAAATTGCAATTCATCTACCGTAACTATATATAGATTGCTTAAAATGAAAGGTTTGCAGAAGAATTAGGATTTGGTTTGCTATAATAACTAGTTAATATTTGCATCTTGGGATAAGTAGTTTTTCAAGATTTAAAAGATGAGGTCTTAATCTACTCTAACTAGAGATATTGATAAGCTCTTTCGTTGAATAACAATAAATAATTTAAAGAAAAAAAGGAAATTCGAAAATTTCTTCCTTGGCTGCAATTCTAAAGCAGCGTAAGATAATACATTACGATGAGAGAGTGCAAAATAGTCACTTAATATATAGTTTTTCATTTTTAGTAATGACAATTTCATTCGCTATATTAGTGTATAGATTTGTATTTTAAGATTGCTTAATTCCGTCATCTAATTATTGTATAACGCAACGACAATCTCAAACTTTTAAGGGATCACAAATATTTTGGCTCTTTCCCAAAATATTCTCAGTTAGTTATGAATATTTTATCCATGGACAAGGGTGAATTAATATTTTTTTTACTTCACTTCGAACGTACTCCAGTTTTAAATTTCAATCTTTTTATCTCATAGAAAACCTTAAAGAAAAATATTTCCGATCTTGAAATATTTTCTCTTTTTACACACATGCGTCAATAATTACTCTATATTAATTAGTAATTCAAAAATCTCATAATAAAGCGCAATATCTTTTACATGTTAAGTTTGCATAGACGCAACATATGCACTTTTGCTCATATATATATATATATATATATATATATATATATATATCAAACTCAGAGGTTGCTTTTCAAGCTCACATTTTCGTTTAAGAAATTTCGTGATTGCCCATGCTTCATTTAAATTTAATCATAATAGCCAATAGCCAATTCATGGGAAATTATTCATGGAAAATTATTCGGTGCACATAATTTACATACTAAATTGAATCTGCTATTCAATCAAATAGATTAATAGAGGTACTGAAGCTATTCAGATTCTCCATAGGCTCTAAAACAATTCATTTAATTGAGAAGTACGTAATCCCATCGCTTTTTCCTCCGCAACACATGCCTGACCTCTTCACCCTCTACTTTTGCCTGGTCGAGAACGTCGGCGAAATCCTCTTGCGCGCAAAGTTGGGGCGGCGTCACAAGACTCACAACAATTGCCTCCGAACAGTCTAGGGTCCACGTGTCCAGGCCACAACCCGAGCGTCGGACATGGGGTTCATAACTAGGGTTTTGTTAAGTTCAGTGCAACTCACAGGACATTGCTCACCAAATGATCCTCTTCTGCTACATATCACACAGCGCGCGTCTTATAGTTCATGTGATGACCAAGGTTATATTTCTAGCTCCTGCTGGAGTAAAGAGTGTCAGTAATAGTGTATATACATGAAACATGCATCGTAATAAGGATAATGCAAGTACTGGTTGTAGTTCTTTGGTTACCAATTGTAGTTCTCTGGTTACCACTCTACCTATTTCAGGAAACCTGATGAATTACTATATGTTGGCGACGTAAACACAACATATCTTTCTCTGTGTTCAATATAAACTGAGAAAGAATTTTTCAGCCAAACAAGTAAGCAAGCTTAATGGAACCAGAATGAAGTATGTTCAAGCTAATCTTCTTGAGTAATTGGGTTGTGCTCACTTTCACTGTTGCATTTGCACTGAATCGAGGTAAATGTATTCCTCATTTCATGTAGGTCAATAGCTTTTTAGTTTTTTGTTTGATCAAGTAGCGCGACATGATTTTGCTTTAAATTGGACCATTTTGTTACGTTCCCAAACAGGTGAACAATGGCTTCACGGTGTTTCTTTTTTACCCCCATGATCTCAATTCATTCTCGCGAGGCATTTGGGCAATTAAATAAGTGGAATGGGGCATAAAACAAACAACTTAATTTAATGTTCATGTCGCCTCGCACAATGGAACCCTATATTAATTTCAACCTAGAGGATAGCCATATCTCCCCAGAGATAATTGAGAGGTTCTATTCTTTCCAATTTGATAGCTCTAGCTTTTCCGAAGAACTTGAAACAAACAATAACAGTCATCATGAAAAGACGACTGACAATCGAGAAAAATAATCACCACTCAATATTGGGTTCGTGAAGTTGATATCAGGAAATCGTGGAAAACAGAGATGGCTAATATGCTATCCGTGTGTCTTTCTTCTCCTCTCTACTACAACTTATACATACTGCTTATTCACCATATACTGACGGAATATCTAATAGCAATGACTGCTCCCGCCTTTGCGAGTAATCATCATATTTTGGCTTTAATTGGAATTGTAAACTGATCATGTTGCTTGCTATAAAATTTATCAATGGCAATACATATAAAACAACAACAACAACAATAACAATAGTAATATTTTGTTTTCGAAATATGTCCTTACTTAGAAACTGGCCTTTAGCGAAAATGTATTTTTATGTGCCAACAATTCTATCATCTCCATGCTTTCATTTTTACTTCTTCAATTCTTCTTGAAAAGGACAATTATAGACGCTCATGGACATTTTGTGGCCAAAGTATCGGCAAAATGCATAAAATTAGTATTCAGTGGATGTTATTCCAACTCTTTATGATAAATGAAGTCAATCATCATGCGCAAAATCATTAAAGGGTTTTGGAAGACCCCATACTAAACAAATGAAATTTATATGTTTTTTTTTTTTTTTGTCATGATTGAATTATTTTTTATTGCCAATCTTTCAGGGTTGCTGTAGTTGATTAGGTGTCAAGGGATTTTTGGCTCAGGATTTAGAGATTATCAATTAAACCACACCTTGCAAATTGTTCTGTAATAAGGATCATCAACACAGTCTTAAGATCTGAACTTAATCGATTTATAAAAAATTTACAAAGATTTCCTAGATTTTAAGATAATTCAACTTTTGTGCTCATATTTCGAAAACAAAAATCATGCTTTGCCCTTCTTAATTTCAACTGGCCCTGGGAATGCTGTCCGTGGGACAATCGGTCAACAAATCATAGATTCTCTAGAAAATTCTGTCTTGAAGAGTCAAAAGGTCATCATCAAACCAGTCCTGGACGACTCTATTACAGTTTAATTAATTCCACCGAAATTCCATGCGCACTTAACTGGCAAATCAACAAAATGAAATTGTTTTTGTCTCCAATTTGTCAATTATAAAATGTTAGTGGGAGGCAGTTGGGAGGGTTCCGCCGGTGTAGGAGCCAACCACGCCATTTTCTTTAGTCAGATTCTTTAATTATTTAAATGAAAAAATGTCAATTTGTTAAATGGACAAACGATGTTCCATTTTGATTGGAGGGTTGCTCGGGGCAAGAGAATACCAATTTGGAGGCTCATCATTTGGTCCATTTCACTAAGTTGTGAAGGACTTAACAAAATACAACTTTGATCTGATTGTGACAAAGACGAGTGGTGGGGTTTTCCTCTCGAAAGTTTGATGGTTGTGGTGCATTTGGCCTTTGACCTTTTGTTTTCCTGGAGATCTGCCGTACCTATTAGATTTTGCAAAATGATTGCGGAAGGTGCATCCGTGATATCATTTTGGCAGCTTTTTCTCATATTTTTTGGGAAATTCTTCTGAAGAAAGTTGCTCTATTGAAAAGCAAGAGTTCTATTTGTCATATGCAATCGGATGATTTTTATTTTGATTTTTTGTCAATTACCGTAGATAAACAGTGAACAAGAGTACTCAACAAGGGTTGATAATCCTCAAGTAATCAATTGAACTAAGAAAAGAAAGTTGGGAAACTCAAACTTTTACGTGACAAGGGCCAGAAAGTGAACTTAATATTTTGACACTATAAATTTAGAATCAATTCTTTATAATTATGAAATTCTCTCAAATGAAATTGGCTCTTAAAATCTCTAAAATGTTCAATTAATTATTTTGATTTAATAAAATGTAGATAGACTCTTTCATTAACTCTATCAATTAGACTTTGACCACATTCATCTAATGTGTAAATGTCAATCCAAATAAATATATTGACAGGGTCAAACTTGAGTTCCCACATAATGATCTCTTCAAGTGAATGTATTTTACTTTTGCTACATGACCAAACTAGTGATATTAGAGTAGAGGATTGTTGGTAGCTCACTTCTGATGTGCATCGATGTATGGAGAAATATATCAAGAAATTGAAGGGTCTTATGTGTCCCAAAAACAATCGGTAAGACCATCCTTATTTTATTAGCAATGAAACAAAAGAATCTTATGTGCCTTTTGGGCGGCTAAGCATGCCCATTCTAAACCAATTTTTAAAGCTTAATGTGACAACCATGGAGAAATTGAAGGGTCAAACAACAAAGGACAGACATTTGGTATTTCACTTTGTCGGCCAAAGCTATTGGTACGAGCTTGCACACGAGCCGTCAACATTTATACTCTTCTCCTCCAAGTGGAGAGTACAGAGAATCCCTAAATGTTTGGTGCTTGTGGATTGTGGTGACCTCATCATGTGGTCATCTGTATGCTGAACCCTTCATCTCTTTATATTTCCTCCTTATTAAAAGGAGAGTCTCTTTAACAAGAATTCCAAAGAAATCATCAAATCAACTAGCATACACATATAATAAGTTCAGGAGAAAAATTACACGATCAATTCCAAACCTACTGTATGAAAATTAATAGTCACAAACCTTTTAATTGGGTCAACCTTCAAAGGAAAGTGCAATTAAATTTTCTTGGTCATGTCACGCCCGATCCATAATATATCATCAAGGACTCTTCTCTTAATTTAGTCAGATGAAGCATTTGATAGTAGGGCAAGTTAAGAGCAATGTGCAAGATCATTTCAACGTGTGCTTGAACTTGACGTATCCTTCTCACAACCTAATTCCATGATAGAGCGGTAATTATTAGCTATAATCCGTGGTTACTATCTAAGCACTCAAAATTCTTTTCGAAACCATGAGACGAGGTAAACAAATAATAGTCGTTGTCATATTAAATGCCTCATTCAGAGCTAGAGAGGAGTTTTCTTCACCACAATCGAAAGGTCAAAGCGAGCAGTGGCCAGTTTTAGTTGGAAATTTTACAATGGTATGCCAAAATCATCAAAGGTGGGGCGAGCCCCTTTCCGTTCGGGTCTTCATTCATGATGGAAGTGGCAAAGTGTAAAAAGGCACACACAGCACAGAGAGAGAGAGAGAGAGAGAGAGAGAGAGAGAGAGATCTTCTAAATTAGAAGAAATAATTATATTGATCTTGCAATAACATTAACATAATATATACGAGTGATTAGCTTTGAGTGATCTTATTGCAATTATCACCATCCACGAAGAAGAAGAACCACGATGAAGTCCACGTACATAGTTTTATATGTTTGGTCAGTGGTTAAGATTCTCAAATTGTCACTCTCTCGGGCCTATAAATAGCAATGCGGATTTCAAGTGCTTCTCATTCCGTCGACTATATTCCGACTTACCTATTTCTTCTCATTGCTTGCTTCAAAGTAGAAAATCAAACTTCCTTTTCCACACTTCTCTGGCTATGGCTGATCTCCAAGTCATATCGATATTTGTGATAATTTTCACCTTCATTGCGTTCGATGCAATTCTAACTTCTGAGGGAAGGTCGATAAAATCGGCATGGGAGGACGAACTCCGTGCAATTAATTACGACCAAATGCACAAACAAGCAGCACAATTTCTCACTCCGAGTCAGTCTCCTACGAACGATGATCATTTTGATGAGGGGGGAGGAGATGGTTCCGTCGCCTATTGCACATGATCAGGCGGCCAGTTTGGGCAAGTCAGAAGCACTGTTCAAGGGTGATTTCCTCCCCGCAACCCCTGGGAGCAGCCCCGGATTGGGCCATTATTTCATTGGCTTAAAGAAGGAAACTGTTCTACCGAAAGCTCCGAGGGAAACGCTAATCGTTACAAAGACACCAGATGATATCGAAGGCAAGGGTCACAGCCCCGGTGTCGGCCATGCTTTTCAGAATGAGGAACCAAAAGCCTAAATACTTCAAAATTGAATGTCAAAGCAGTGTTATGTAAGTCCTGTCAATTCTAGTTCAGTTAGGTCTCATGTCCCAAAATGTTATTCTTCAGTTCCTGAGGACATGGTTCTGCTGGGTGTGTGTAAAAATATCAGTCAATTTGGTATTGAACTATGTGATTATTTAATGAAAAATAATGAGGTTTCTTTAGAAATTAACTGCTCTATCATATGCGTTGCATGTTTTACGATATTCCAGTTCTCCGTTGTGCTACTTCCTTCTCAATCTTTCCCTACGTTATGTTGTGGCCAGGAAAAGTGTCAGGACATAAGTTTTTGGTGTTATATTCAGATTTTAAATGGGAAATAACCAGTTGAATGATGGGCAGAGATTTAGCATAAAAATGGTTGAACCTCGTACAAAAACAACACAACTACTTTGTAAGAGTTTTTCTAATGTGAACTACATTAATTGATATAATAACTTACCGTTTTACGGAATTAGTCTAATAAGGTGAGATAGAAAATTCTTAAATAGATGAATATGGGGTTGGCTAGTGTAAACCGAGTTAAGTTAGGCTTGTAATGAGACAGCCTCGTTGAAAACTCTATAAATAATATTCAAGTCCATCTTCTAACCCCAATACACATAATTATTCTTACATAAGGAGTGTTTACTAAACACTAAAGATGAAGGGTGGTCTCATTGAGCCAGTGATGCATAGAAAATTGAAGAGAAGTACTTGTACTTAAATCGTTACTTTTTTGCATCAAGAACGATGGATTTTTGACACAAATGTATTAATCTTTTTACTTGATTATATGTATTATTATCTAACTATGGAAACCGTGGGATTGCGTTTTCGCATCTTACATGTGGTAATAGAGTTTCTATGACTAAAACACGGATGTATAGCTTTTGCCCTTTTTTCGTGATTTTTTGTATAGCAAAAATCGATTTTAATTATATAAATAGAAAGAGCTCATTAAGATGAGAAAAATCGTAGGTGGCGTGTTCTTAGGGTAAGCTGCGCGTGGCTAGGCGCCACTAGGTGGCGGTGTGCATCAAGCACACACCCCAACACACCCTCATGCACGAGCAAATCTAGTGCATACACTACACGCGCTAAAGTTGACATCATGATGACGTTAGTAATTCAGCGACCTGAATCCATTTACCTAACTCGATTGACCCAGTGACCTGACTCGAAATCCGACCATTCATCCACCCGAACTAGTTTACCCTTGATTAGGCCGATCAACTGGTCGAACTGTTATCGCTCAAACTAGAAAATGGGCCTAGGAACGCCCACATGTATGCTCCACGTGCTGCACACTTAGGTGCCATGTGTGGGTGCTTGCGGCCTCCAATCGGTATGTGGTCGACGGTTGTGTGCTCATACGAAGATATTCTATAGCTCACATGAATATCATCACACAAAAAAATGCGTAGAACATTGATTCATTAATAACATAGATAAAGTTTAACATGTGTCAATGAATTGAGTAATGTAATTAGCATGACATGTAATTTTAGTGAAAAATTGCTTCTATCATCATATCTAAAATTACATGTATACAGTAAATGTGAGACATAAAGTTTATATCACTATTATGAGAGAGTTTCAAGGATTCAATCGAGTTATGACTGCCAAAGTGGCATACTTTTTGAGAAATATCGGTCTCATATAATAAAGGGATGTCTCATGTACTAATGCATTGTTGTAATCCCAAAAGAGGTGATTGTGTATTAGTTCATGAAGGGATATATGTACAATAAATGGTTGAGGAATAACTGATCCTAATGATTCATACACCAAAAATGTGATAATTCACAAACGTTGGAACAAGTTCTCATGGCCGTTGTCATGTGGAAAGTCCATAATTGCATATTATGTATTATGCCGAAAGATTATCATGTGATGATGTATGTAACTCTCTGGATGTGTACTTGTACAGTTTCAAGTCGCACAATTCTCACATAATACTAATCATATACATTGTTAGTTATTTTAGTCATATTATCTGTAATCAATAGCTCAATAACTATTGAGGTTCAAACTTTAAGTAGTGGAAAGATGATTTTCTGTTTGAGGTGGAGTTGGTAGAAGTTCAAATTGCTCTTATAAAGGATAGGTAGGTAGATCACACCACCGATGGTACAAAATTCCAGAAAGCACATTTCTTGTTTGGAAAGATAGCAATCAGATTTGCTTGTTATCCATAAAACTTTCCATTTAAGAAGACTTGAAAAGTGATTTACCAGCCGATTGCACTACTAAAACATTGATAGAATCCTTTGTGGCTTGAAATTGTGTCTTGTTTAATGTCGAAATTAGGACACATCTACAAGGACTTTTTAACGTAAGGTATTATGGTACTTATGATGTGACATTCTGAAATTCAAGCCCTTTGAAGGATGAATGAATGTAAATTTCATCAATGCATTGTTGGTTGATCTCACTAAGAATTGATTACTCCTGAGATACTGACCTTGAAGGGAAAGGTTAATGAGGATAGAACTCGTACGACTAAAGAACTTGACCTGGGAAAATGACTTGACTGTAAGACTTGCGTGAGGACAATCTTGTAGATAGGCAGGCCGTTTCAAGGATGACTAGAAGTCGATTCGCGGATAGAACATAATGGAACAACGGAGGATTCCATTTAATGTTATCGAGCCCGCGAATGACCCTAAGTCGATCCTCAATAATCATGTACTTTGAAATAAGAATCTATCATCCGCAATTTCATGTAGTCAAGGACATCCATGTGTTGAGATGTCTTGAACGTGGTTTGGCATGAGTTGATTATGTATGAATCCTCAAAGCTGCCTATCAGTCTGAGTTGTACCCAAAATGGCATTAGAGCAAAATTGACATGGCATGAGAACCCAATATTGGATTTCAAATTATCGAGAATATCCAAGACCGACTTTGGATGATGCGACTTCGATAGTCAGTAGTGCCAGGTAAGCCGAGTGTAGGGAAAAAGGACTTACAGTTCGAAAAAGCGAGCCCATGAGGACGTCAGCCGAGCAAAGCTAGTGTGGGCCTTAGGCACAAGGTGGGACAACCACCATGGAAGGCCTAAGGCAAGCAAATGAGCCCATTGGGCCCAATCCACTATTTTCTCTTCCAAGCCCATTACCTAGCCTTAAGCCCATTTGAACCCAATCAATTCCCGAGCCCATTCTTATTCATTTCCAAGCTCATTTCTTAGGCCCGCCTATCAATTTCGGCCCAAGGACAGATTGTTAATTTGTGCAAGGTAGAAATGACCAAATTGCCCCTAAAAGTATTTTGATAATGGCAAAGGAAGAGAGAGAAAGATGAGGTCATGTACATGGGGATTTGGGGCATGCTTTTTGGCCTTCTAGAAGAATGCAATAGCCCTCACATAACTCTCTCTCTCTCTCCCCTCCTTCGGCCCTCTCTCAACCTCTCTCTCTCTCCTTGTTTTCCCTTTCTTTTTCCTTATGCTCCAGTAGACCTTCTTGGGAAAAGCTGAGTTGATTCTTGCCTTCCCGTACAAACCAACTTCCGTGCCACCCACCACTGTGCTTAAGACACCCAAACCGTCCGCCTTGACTTGGCCGTTTGCCCGTCGGAGTCGCCGGATGACCCGCCGGCCGGCCAAAAGCCAGCGGCAGTATGACCACTTGGCCTTATTCTGCTCCAATTGACCTTCTTGCGAAAACTTGAGTTGTTTATTGCCTTACTGTGAGAATCAGTGCATGCTCCACCCATCACTATGTCCAGGAGGCCCAGACCTTACAGATGAGCTCAGCCACTCGCCGAACATAGCCGCCGGCCCGACCCATTAGTCAACGAGAAGCCACCGCTCGCTAAACCACCTGAAGTTCACCCGATTTCACTTGTTTCACATTTTCAGCCCGTTTTCTCCCATTTTGACCAAGCTTTTACCCAACCCCGCTACCAGTCACTTCCCCTTGACCCCTTAGTGCTGCCAATTGTCAGCCAACCCCTCGCCGGAGCTCTGGCCAAGCCATTCAACCTCTCTCATCCTCTAGCTGTTCGGTTTTTAGAGTTGCTATGGGAAGCAGAGCTTGTGGTTGTTGTTCCAGCCCTAGGACTGCCTTGGATCATCGTGGTTGAGGTCCCAGTGTGTAACCTTCGTTGTTGCCACCGCGTCCATCTCTCCGGCCTGTTTAATGGGTGAGCTTAGCTCCTAATCCACCAATTAGAGCCTAAACTTGCTTAGGGTTGGTTTAATTAGTGTTAGTTCTAGTGGTTAGATAGATGGTTAGGATTAGTTTAGCTTAATCTCACTTTATTTTCTTAATGTGGCTTATGTGGTTAATTAAACATGTTTAGCTTTAATTGATTGGTTGTTTAATTTAATTATTTTTAATGATTTTTGGATTTAATTTATTAATTATTGAATTCTGGAATTTCACTATTCACGATGTTCACAAGTTACTATTGTTCACGAACACTAATAAGGAATTACTGTTAATGCAGCACTGTTTACCTGAGAATGAAAAATGTATAATTTCATGTGTTTTGATCTTATCAGGTGATTTGAGTGTATAAATGTATGGACATCCACATGCATAGAGTGATTTTCACAAAAAAAAAAAAAAAAAGGAATAATGGATTGTTTGAGGGACACTGGATATGAATTACTTTTATGAGAGAAGGAATTGAGGAGGTATGTTTGCATGATCATATGTTGGACCGTCATCCAATGGGATTTTAGGGGCGATACTCGGTGGGAGTCGGAAGCCAGTCGCAATAGATTATGGACCGATGATCCATTTTGGGATACCGTCTAAATGGGAGTGTTAGACGAAGCCGTGCTTGACAGGGCGAGATGAAGTGCAATCTTTTTATTGGTAGCCCGGTGGGAGTCGAATGTGCACTGACTAGAAAGTTAGCCATGGCTAGGAGGTCATTATTATCTAGAGCACGCATGAGTTTTAAGGTGGATGAGCACTAATTGGAAAGTTAGCTATGGCCGATAGGTCATTAGTAACTGGAGCACGCGTGATGGTTGAGTTGGTTGGGCCTTATTATAAGATAAAATTATGTGGTGCGGTATGTGACATGTCATAATGATTTTACCTTATAATCAAGACACATGTGATCGATTAATGCATGATAGGTGGCACACTAAAGTGCAAGAAAGAGTATGAGAATCATGGCATCATTGTTTTGACTGTGCATGAGTGAATCACATTGTTTATGGCACGCGTGCATGAATCGATAACGTGTAAGGTGTGGCAATAGCCAAGTGAGATCACTTGTGATATGACTCGTATGTGATTGATGATTCGTATCATCTAATGACCATATGCATTGCGTGTATTGTGTCGAGATTCAACGTGCAGGGTATGGCATATTAGGTAAGGTTGCATGCGAACTGACTATGTAGTTAGCGGTTGACCTTGGTTGTTGTGATTTGTTGGTTGTTAGTCGTGGTTTCTTTGTGGGGTGGTTTTGGAGAGATACCCTGAGTTAAGTTAGTGTTCTAAACGGGGGCTTAGGGGAGGACTCACTAAGATTTATATCTCATTGGTTATTGCATAACCACTTTCAGGTCCTTAGGATGACACTTCCACCAATGAGGTTCGGTATCCTAAGGACTGGGATACTATCGTGACACACCACGGCTTTCTGAGACAATCACATCTGTACAAGAAGTATCTCTCCACTATCTAGGTGGATGAGGGACCATGGCAATGGATACCCCCATAGGTTATTGGCGTGGTTCATATGGGATGGAGATATGTTGCTCAATCCTTTGAAAGGTTTTGACAGGCCTCTTAGTAGGGGCTCTAAGGATGTTGACTAGGATCCCATTGAGTTGGACCCTCATGATGGTGCAGTGGAGAATCATGGCCCCTCTTCACTAGCAAATGACCCATACAGCTCCAACTTTGAATCGATGGAGTTTGAGTCCACCAGCTCTGAGTGACTGTAATGTCGAGCCTGATGGTTCTTTTTGGTGTACAGTTAGGTTAGCCTAGACTAGTCTCTTTTTGGTCTGGCTTAGAGGATGGATCGGCCCCTCTGTTGGGCTTGTAAATCGGAAACGATCCTTCGTAGGTTAATCCAATGTAAAAATTGTATATATATGAGTAGAGGTTGTGTTTCTGTTGTTCATCTCACTATCCCTATTTGATTGTTTGATTGTCTGTTGATGGGGAGATGGTTCGTTTTCCGCTTGCGCATAATGAAAGATTAAAAATGAAGGGTTGGCAATGAGTCCTAGGACATCGCTTTCTATCTACCAAGGAATGGGTTGTTGCATGCCCAGGGTTCGGGCCGTGACATATCGTGACATATGAGGTTAGGGATTACGTCCTAAGAATGGTACATATAATGTCCAAAAATCATACTCATAAAAGAACTCATGAAATCACTTATCATTTTGACAATTTGAGTCTTAAGATAAAATCTTTCAAGAATGATTGATGATTGTTACTTCTTTTTAGAAAGAAATGTCACATAAACATGAACTACAGCAAATATATAAAACTTAGTTGTCCAAGCGTGAGCTTGTAATTAATGATTCTTTGGTATTATTTATAAATTCAATACCTATCATATGCTCGTCTAGTTCACTATGGCTAGATAGTAGTTAGTAAATATGTTGTTTCCCGTAAGGGGATTGATAATGTGACATCTCAGAACATCACTCGACATATGTTTATCATATTATTACTTTCTTTTAATGTGTAGAAGCGAAAACAAATATTTACGAATATTCTTTTAACAATTAAAGCCTTACAAATATAACCTAACATACTTATGCTTCTTTTATTTATGCCACGTATCAATTCACACAACTTCATTACATTTTGAGCGAAAGATAGAAGTCTGGGTAGGCATAGGGGTGGGGGACAAAAGTCTAGGCAAAGGTATGCAAACCTATCTTCATACTATACTATATTACCAAAAGTCTGCCCATACAAATGTTCAAAATGAAGTCATAGGTCAATAACCTCTCCATTTGCTACGTCTTTGTCATCTAGATCGAAGCCATTCAACTAACCAACTAACTCACCATCAGGGTTCTAGTATCAGGCAACGAACCAAAAAGGAATACATTCTAGACTTTGGTTTAAGCATACTTTTATAAAAAATAAAAAAATAAAAACTCCATTATACATAAGAGCTCCATAGAGCAAAAGTTGAGGGGTATCCAACCTACAGTTCGAAAAATAAAAGAGATGAGCCGAAGCCCAACAAATGAAATTTTTAGTTTTAAGTTAGAAAAATTCTCTTATCACTTCACTCGATATATAAAAAATGAATACATAATCATCCGATAAATATGATACAAACATAAATAGACATTACATTTGTCACGCCCCGATCCTCGAGCATGTGCCCATCCCTCGGTGGTCAATTTAAATGTGACGTCCCGAGACACATCACCAACTCATTGATTTGAATGCGCATGCGGAAGCATATAAATAAATCCTCAGATAGCACAAAGATGAGATAGAAAAGTAAGACCACAATTTCACAATCACAACACACCTTTAAACACAACTGACTAGTTTATATACAATACTAATCTAAATACAAAAGTCTACAAAAGCTCGATTCTCAAAACGAAATTGTCCTAAGATCAGCTAGCTAGACTCATTTGCCAATTCTTTGATCTCCACAAGCTCCGGGGGCTCGGGTCCTCCATCACACCATCGGGAGGATTTTCTCATTTAGAGTAGCATCAACTACCGCACCGGGGATTTTAAAACTCCTAAGGGGACCTACCCTGAATCCATTGGGTTCATAGCAAAACCACGCTCGGAAACGATGAGGTGCCCTATGAGGTAGGTCCTCTTTGACCCAAATGGTGGTCACTACCAGTTCATAAACTTCTGGGATCGGAGTAGCTAAAAACCTGCTTAGTAACCCTCATAGGTCGGCCAAAATGCTCTAAAGGAGTAGCCATCTAAGGACTTGAAAGGGTTTAGCCCACGACAGGATGGGACAATGTTTTAGCAAGTTCACTTCTAAACTCCGACTAGGAATGAAATACGCCTAAAGGTAGTTTATGCACACACAAAACGGAGGACTTACCTTGCCTTAGTTCCTCCCTACAAGTTAATATAATTCATATATTCAACTAATTAATTCAATCCAAATCATAGATCAACTTAGTCAATCGACTCAATTTGACAGAAACAATCTAATCCACACTATCTGTGACATCCTAAAATTTCATTCTGTTTTCAACTGA
Organism: Eucalyptus grandis; assembly: GCF_016545825.1. Taxonomy (NCBI): domain Eukaryota; kingdom Viridiplantae; phylum Streptophyta; class Magnoliopsida; order Myrtales; family Myrtaceae; genus Eucalyptus; species Eucalyptus grandis. The sequence continues at coordinate 40,696,726 of NC_052619.1, forward strand.
ATAAATTAGGCTTTTTATTGACGCACCTATAGTGTTGTTCTTAGAGCTTATCACTCTTGAGATAATTAGATGATTTGGAAAAGTCATTAAGGAATTTTAATGCAATAGACTTGAGGATTTGACTAGGAATCGACTACTCGACCGTGTTCATCTGTATAGATCATTACGGCATAGTTAAAGATCAACTAGAGATCATAGATAGGTCGACTCAGCTGAGATGTGGCTAAACGTGGGTGATTTCACTAAATTGCAAAATTCTGGGCAATTCGCACTAAATTGATTTTTCTATTGTTTTTTTGTCCTGTGTTCGTATTTGAATTCTCGAGATTTTCACAACCACTAAGAGTCGTCAATGTGTCAAAGAGGTTTATTGTGGCTCGAAGAAAATCGACCATAGGTCATTTGCACTAAAAATTTCTAAAAGCCTCCCGATCGCCTAGGTTATGCTAAAATCGCGCCATATTGAAATTATCACAAATTTGAATCCGATTTTAGAAATTGAAATTTTTGTTATGTCACAAGTCATTTTAGGAATATCGACTCAGTCTCCGAAGATTTTTCTACAAACCAAGACTTTTTGGGAAAAAAGTCGAGGTATGGTCGTTTTCGTCTGGAAAATTCAGAGGACTGCTTTTGATCGTTAAATTGGGAAGCAAGACGGTTCTATTAGGCGAGAAAAAATGTCAATTTGATCAAGGACTCGACGATTAGATTTCTCAAGGCCGAATTGAGTTGATTCATGAAGTAATGGAGTCCAATTTGGGAGAAATTAATTCAAAATTCGTGTGCTCCCATGGACCCAACTTTTGGACCAACTCACTCTTCCAGAATATGGCTCTTTAGTCTAGAAAATGGACAGTGGTGGACAGCAAGCAAGGTGGGCTAAGTTGGAGGGAGCAAAGAGATAAGAAAGAGACATGGTGGCCCCCTTAGCCAAAATTGTCTCCCCCTCCCTCTCTCCTCTTCACCGGTTGATCCTCTATCTCCCTCCATGCGTGCAAAGACCTCCAGCAGCCTAGAACACCAAACTAGCTAGCCCCAAGCCGCCATGCCACCTGTTCGAGCCCGCCAAGCTATTTAGAACTGCCACACGATGCCACTCGCACCAAGCGTCCCCCACGTGTGACATCTTGATTTTCAAGTTCTGATTTCGATTAGATAAGTTGGGCCTTTCATCGACATGCCTATAGTGTTGTTCTCTGATATGGCCACTCATGAGATAACTGACCTATCAGATGAAGCCATTAAGGGATTTTAATACAATAGACTTGAGAATTCGACAAGGAATTAACTGCTCAACCGTGCTACTTTGCAAGGATCATTACGGTGTAATTAAAAATCAACTGGAGACCAAAGATAAGTCGATTCGACTGAGATTTGTGATCAAAGTGTGAGTGATTCCACCTGATTGTAAAATTCTCATCGATCGGCACTAAACCGATTTTCTGTCATTTTGGGTACCCTATATCCGTATTTGAAAACTTAGTTTTTTACAACTATCAAGAGTCGTCAATGTGCTGAAGAGGTACGTATGGTTCAAAGAAAATCAACCACGGGTTAATTGCACCAAAAATTCCTAAAAGCTATTCGGTAAGCCAAGTCACGCTAAAATCACGTCTGATTGAAATTAACCGCGGATTTGAATTTGATTTCAAAATTTTAAAATTCTTTCATATCATAATCATTTTATGAACATTGACTCACCTTTCAAGGAATTTTCGTCGAGTTTGGGATTTTTACGGAAAATTGATGCGAATGTTTCGGAAAACGAACGGAAATTCGAACTGGTCATTTTGAAGAGATTTTTGGCATTTGGTATGAGTGAATAGGTGAAGGGAATTTTGTGGGCTTTTTCCTCAACAAATCGGACCTCAATCGGAGAAGTTTGTTCAAAAATTTGGATTATGAGAAAAATGAAATAAAATTTAGATTTGAAAGAAATTCGTGGGATTGAGGGACCATCTTATTTTGGTCTTCAATTAGACTTCAAATCATGTAATTGGTGAAGAATTGGCCCTACGATGACTAATTGGCAAGTTACTTTGAAGTTGAGCAAATTATAATCTTGGTTTTAATTTATTTTCTCCCTTTTTCCTTGGTCCCACTCGCACACCCCCTATCTAACCATTTCTTTTTCTCTCTCTCCTCCCTCTCTTCCATTCTCACACGTCTCTTATTTCCCCCTTTCTCTCTACCGACACTTTTCTTTTTCCTTTGTTGACTTGGACTACTCTATCTCTCAACCGCATGTCTCTCTCTCTCTTTTTTTCTTTCTTTCATTTGGACGATCACACTTGCAGCAGCCCCACTAACGCTTTCTCTCTCTCCCTCATGATCTCTCTTTCTCTTTACCTCTTAATTTCTACACGTTCATCCCCTTTGGTCAATGTCACTCCCCCTTACTTTCTTCTTCAAGCGTGCAGCTCATTCAACCTGGCTGCTTCTATTTTCTTTTAAATTTTTCCTCCACTAAATGCTACAGCTCGCCCATGTATTCCACTCAGTCAACACCCCACCAAAATCCCTCTCAACTTTGGTTTCGTTGACCCGCAACTCCTCTCCACGTCTGCAAAAGCCGATCGAAGCGACTACCCTCTCCACTTCGCAGCCCACACAGCAGCTCCGCTCGCCGAGCCCTAGCCACCATTCCTCAATCTCTCACCTGTTTCCCTCTCGGTCCACTCCATTCAATCACAAGAAGGCCCATCTCCATCAAAATAGCAAGGTTAGCATCGCAGGGGCAAAATTCCAGCCAAGTTGCAGACTTGCATGCCCGATTTCGGCTCGTTTCGAGCCCCCATTAGTGGTCCTACTTTAGGGTTTATCGGCCACTGTCACATCCCCATCATTTTGATATGAGCGGATCGTTAATTAGGTGAGTTTAACTCACTAATCCTCGCTTAGTAGGTTAATGGTGCTTAGGGGTTGATTAGTTTAGGCTAAGATAAATTATGTGGTTAGATTATATTAAATTAGTGAATTTAATTATTTGCTTATGCATGTTAAGTGAATAGTTAGTGCAATTAGAGCTTAGACAAGCTCTAGTATTTTACTAGAGTGGTTCAATAATTTTACGAGCCTGTCTCAGCTTCTAATTAGACTTTTTAGGCCTAAGTCTAGTTATTGGTATTTAATTATTAATTTTCATATTTATTTATTTATTTTCGAAAATTCAACCGGGACGGTTGGTGACCAGAATTTCATACTGGTTGCAGTAATGCTTTCTATTTATTTAATGGAGTACCGATTTATGAAAATTGAACGTGATCAGTGAATATGGGAGATATCCCAAAATTGAGAAATATTGGTATTTGATGGGAAAATGACCGTGAGAGGTTGTGAGTGGACTATGCCAGTTGAACCGAGATTTGCCACAAAATTTGGAATCGATTGTGTGTGGCACCCCTCGACGGCCCCCAATCTGTTAGGATCGTCACAGTTCGCTTACCTTTTATTGGTGTTTCATGAATCATGTATAAGAAAAATAAACGAAATGAACGCAGCGGAAACAAAGATATCTTTTACACATGATTCTCCTAAGGCGTTGTTCGTGCGTTTCAATCAAAAATATAAACATAAAAAGGGAGTTAAACGAAATACCTCTCGAAGCGCGCTTGAAGCTTGAGTCGGTTCGGTTGTTCTACAATTCGAGTCCCACAAGCGTCGGACCTCTAGTTCAGACACACCAACAACGAACGTCGAACGGAAGAGAGAACCTTCGGATATTCTCCACTTCGATTGTGCTAGCAATCACGTGGAAATGATCAACGTATCCTCAATGTATTATAGTCACGGCCCGAATGAGAAAAACACTCTACTTTCTCGTGTCTCTCAAAGAATACAAGAACACAAGAACACACACATTTCTCTTTGTTTTCAGCAACTCATTTTCTCTAAAAACAAATAGCGCACGCCCACCTTTCTTTGTATTTCAACCCCTTGAAGTGTCACCAAAAACAAGACGCACACCCACACAAAATCTCTCTTAGTTGCAACCTTTTTGCAGCCTATCTTTTTAATATTTATACATGAATCAGCAACGGTTGCCGATCGTGGGATCGGCAACCGTTGCTGATCCTCGTTCTCATGCACGATCGAGCACGATCGTGCATGAATGGAACAGTCAGCAACCGCTGACCGTTTATGCATTTAGTTCGTGCACGATGGTCAGCGGTTGCTGACCATCCATGCACGAATTCGTGCGAAGTGGTCAGCAAAAATTTGCTGACCATTTCCACATTAATTAATCAATTAATTAATTAATAATTAATCAATTTCCTTAAAAAAATAACAATAATAACATAATCCTTATATGTACAAATGGAATCCCTAGTATGTACATATTACATAGCAGCTTTAGAGCATATATCTAACAATCTCCCACTTGCACTAAAGCCAACTTGTTTGGTATGTTAACATATATCCACTTTGGGCATGCGTGTGCATCATATGCAAGTAGGCTCGTGACTATGATACAAATTAAATTAAATCTCATTTAATTTAATTTCAAATCGACTCAATTCGATTGTAGTAATTGCAAACACATTTGCAATAATATTTCTCTCTTGTTCCATGTCATCCTAGTTGTTTATGGTGTGTGACATCCTTAGGTTCATCACTAAGCTGGTAGTAAGACTTGTACTAACACATTAGTACTTCCAAAAGAATTAATTGTCCCGATTATTCTTTTAGGTCTTACAAGCCACGATTGACATCTAGCAATATGTCATGGCTACCTAGATAGTGTGAATGCTTTAAGAACATAATGAACCTGTTAGCTTTGGCTACAGTGTAATTCAATCCCTCTATCTTACTATGTCCCGATCAAACAAAGACCATGGAATATTTGTCAAGTCATTAATTCAATCAGATGCACAAATCTAATTGACATGCATTTTATTCGAGACATAAACAATTTATTCTCGATTACAACCCCGGCCGAGGATTTCAATGCAGTGTCACAATTAGATCGCATAGGACATCATTATCATACCTTGCATATAACAAGGAGACAGATTCCATATTGCGCACACGTGTAACTTCGTATATGAACAAACTATGACCATCAAGTATAAAGACGGATCGACGACCCGGCATTATGTGCACCCGTGAACCATAGTTGTTCGATACACAAGTTAACACTTGTGCCTCAGTCTAAGGATTATTTACACAAGACCAAAGCATGAACAATTAGGCATTGACCACGTTAAAAGCTTCCATGTCGCTAATCGTTCCATATGCGTCACGTTCAGTGAATTTGTCTAATACAAACACCTGTGTTCTAACTCGGGCATCATAATACCCAATGACATGTGACTCATCATTCCCTTAAGTATCCAATACTTAATGGCGAAGTTAAGAACACACCGGTCTCAACAAGATTATTAATATCCACTTAATAATCTATCGACCGGGAACAATTTAAAGATTCAGTCTAACTATGAACCCGTCACATATATTCTTGACGTCTCAAGAATAGGTCTAGTTGCAACTGATCTTATGGAATCATTCATCAATATAAAATAATTGGACAAATGAATGAATACGTCATTGCCATTAATTAAATAATAATAATGAAAGTACAACTGAAATCCCTAATATGTAACTATTACATAGTAGCTTTAGGGCATATATCCAACAATTTCCCAGTTACACTAAAGCCAACTTGTGCGGTACCTCAAACCCATTTTGTCAATATGTCTTTCAAAAGAAGGCGAGGTAAGGCCTTAGTGAAGGGATCTGCCACGTTTTCTGCTGAGGCAATTTTCTGCAAGGCGATATCACCTCTCCCAACAATTTCTCGATGAGATGGAAGCGTCTCTCAATATGCTTGGACTTACGGTGAGACCTTGGTTCCTTAGCTTGAGCTATCGCCCCATTGTTGTCACAAAACAATGTGATCGGTTGTTCAATTGAAGGAACGACTCCAAGTTCAGAAATAAACTTCTTCATCAAGCGGCTTCCTTTGCTGCTTGGAAGCAGCTACATACTCTGCCTCGGTGGTGGAATCGGCGGTTATGCTTTGTTTGGAACTTTTCCAACTAAGCGCACCACCATTGAATGTAAAGACAAACCCGGATGTAGACTTATAATCATTAGGATCCGATTGAAAATCGGAATCGATATAAGCTACAACTTTAAATTCTCCTTCTCCATATATCAAGAATAAATCTTTAGTCCTTCGCAAGTACTTAAGAATATTCTTGATTGCTATCCAATGCTCTTCTCTGGATCGGGTGATATCTGCTGGTAATACTTACAGCATGCGCAATATCGGGTCTAGTACATAGCATAGCATACATTATGCTTCCAATAGCGGATGCATATGGTATCTTTGCCATCCGCTCTCTTTCTTCGAGTGTTGGGACACATCTCCTTAGAAAGACGGATCCCTTGCCTAAAAGGCAATAATCCTCTCTTGGAACATTGCATGTTAAACCGTGTTAACACTTTGTCTATGTACGTAGATTGTGAGAGGCCAATCAATCGTCTCGATCTATCTCTATAGATCTTGATACCTAAAATGTAGGTTGCCTCTCCTAAATCTTTCATGGAGAATTTCTGTGACAAGAATAGTTTTATTGATGATATCATTGGTACATCATTTCCAATCAAAAGTATGTCATCGACATACAAAACCAGAAATGCAATTGCACTCCCACTGATCTTCTTATATACACAAGGTTCATCCGGATTTTTGATGAAGCCAAACGATTTGACTACCTCATCAAAACGAATGTTCCAACTTCTGGAGGCTTGTTTGAGTCCATAAATGGATCTCTTAAGCTTACACACCTTATGTTTTTCACTATTGGATTCAAAACCACATGGCTGTTCCATATAGATGTCCTCATCGAAAACCATTTAGAAAAGCCGTTTTGACATCCATCTGGAATATCTCATAATCAAGGTGTGCAGCTATAGCCAATATAATCCGAATGGATTTTAGCATGGCCACAGGTGAGAAAGTTTCGTCATAATCAATTCCTTCTTTTGACGATATCCTTTCGCCACCAGCCGTGCTTTGTAAATTCAATTTGATCTTCAACATTCATCTTCCTCTTGAAGATCCATTTACAACCAATTGGTACAATACCATCGGGCGAGTCGGTCAAGGTCCAAACCTCATTGGAATACATTGAATCCATTTCGGATTTCATGGCCTCTAGCCATTTACCAGAATGATGTCCAACATCGCCTCCTCATAGGTTTAGGATCACCGGGTTGATTACTATCATTCACAAAGAATAATGGTTCAATATGATCAGCAGTGTCTATAACGAGCAGGTGGGCGAGACGTTCTCGCACTTCTCCTAAGAGGTTGTGTATCAGAAGCTCCCACTGAATCAGAGATTGGTATCTGAACTCGGTTGTTTGGCACTTCATTATTTTCTTCTTGTAAGACTATTTTCCGCCACCACTTTCTTGAATGAACTGATTCTCCAAAAAGAAGCGTGCTTGCATACCAAAATTCTTTGGTTTGAATGAAAATAGAAATAATATCCAAGAGTTTCCTTTGGATATCCAATGAAGCGGCCTTGTTCAGATCTTGCCTCAATTTTCCATTTTCAGCTTTTTCACGAAAGCTGGACAACCCCAAATCTTAATATGATTAAGACTAGGTTTCCTACTATGCCATATCTCATAGGGCGTAGTTGGAACAGATTTGGACGGCACTCTATTCAGTATATATACAGCTGTCTCAAGGGCATATCCCCAAAGGGATATTAGCAAATCGGTGTAACTCATCATAGATCGTACCATATCTAATAAAGTACGATTTCTTCGTTCGAATACACCATTATGTTACGGTTCCGGGAGGTGTCCATTGTGATAAAATGCCATTCTCTTTAAGATAGTCCAGGAATTCAGTACTAAGGTATTCACCTCCTCGATCCGATCGAAGAGCCTTAATACATTTTCCTGTTTGTTTCTCAACTTCAGCCTTGAATTCCTTGAACTTTTCAAAGGATTCAGATTTATAAATAACCATACCGTGACTGATCATCGGTGAAGGTAATGAAGTAATTATAACCACCTCTAGTAGTTTCATTAATTGGTCCACATACATCTGTATGTATTAATTCTAATATGTCAGCAGCTCGCGCACTTTGTCCCACAAAAGGCGCTTTAGTCATTTTTCCTAGAAGACATGCCTCACAAGTCGAGTATGACTCAAAATTTGAATGATCAATGTATCCATCATTACTCAACTTGTTAATTCTGTCTTCTCCAATATGACCTAATCGGAGATGCCAAACATACTTTTTATTTGGACCGTCTCTAGGGCGTTTATTAGTTATGGCATTTATATCAATTCTATTTTGCTTATTGGCATTGGTAATCGCATTACCGGACATTGTAATGGTATAAAGATTGTTGGTTAATAAGCTAGAACCAACACATATTCTATTATGATAAATAGAACATACATCATCAGCAAAAGAAAATTCATAATTCTCTTTACCCAAACGAGATATAGAGATGATGTTCCTAACAGCATTCTTATAATGTAAACAGTTCTTTAAAACCAATACATGTCCAGAAGGCAAACATAAACGAAAAGTCCCTATAGCTAATGCAGCAACTCTTGCTCCATTGGCAAACGTCAGGACAATCTCATTTCGCCCTAGCATCCTGCTTATTTCCAGATTCTGCAAAGACATACAAATATGTGAAGTTGCAGCAGAATCTAGAACCCATGAGCTGAATTCAGCACTAACCATAAGATTGGTTTCAATAAGCATAGACACCATACCTTCATAAGGTCGGTTCTTGGGCTTGACCTTCAAGCTCGCGAGGTACCTCTTACGGTTCCTCCTCCCGGTGCCCTTTGACACCACGGTAATGACATTTCCCTTTATCAATCATGGGTTTTGGTTGCACAACGGGTTTGGCAGGCCTCTTCCATTTATTCTTCTTTAAAACGGTCTTACCCTTTGAAGAAGAAGCCTTAGCCATAGCCACTACATTTGGCCTCGTGTTATGCATTTCCTTCTCATAAACTACCAGCATGCTATGTAACTCAGCAAGAGTTTTCTCCATCTTATGCATGTGGAAGTTTTGGACAAAACCCCGAGAGAAGGAATCGGGTAAAGATTGGAGGATCAAATCCACAGCTAACTCATTGTCCATAACGAGATTCAGCCTAGCCAATTCTTCAATGTGCCGATCATTTTCAAAGCATGATCATTAACATATGATCCTTCAACCATCCTCATACGGTACAATGCCTTAGATATCTCATATCTAGAGGTTCGACCAATCTTATCAAAGTATTCCTTTAAGTGCAAAACGATCGACCCAGCATTTTCCATAGATTCATACTTGTTTTGTAATTCATTATTCATAAAAGCAAGCATATATGACCTAACTTTTAAGTCATCATCACGCCACTTATCATAAGTGACACGCTCCTCTTGGGTCCCACCCTCAGGAAAGGAGGTTGGCATCTTTTCATCAAGCACATACCCAATTTTTTCTGAATTGAGAACAATTCTCAAATTCCTCACCCGATCGGTGAAATTGGGTCCAGTCAAACAATTCTTGTCAAGTATAGAAGCGAGTGGGTTTGTCGTCACCATTTTTTAGAGTAATAATATATCTGTTGCAGAAAATAAATTGTTAGCTGTTGTACTTTTCATAATAACTATTTCATTTTGGTCTTTAAATGAAATAGATCCTCCCACTAAATTTATATTCGAATCTCATACTCCTTAAGATGGGAAGCGGTAATCTTCGTTGGGTAAAGATTACTAGTGGGGATTGGAGTCCCACTAGCCCAAAGTCCACCTCACCTAACAGTTATTGGTGTCCTATGAACTTAGTGAGTGAACCAGCTTGTTCAACGCATCATATGCGAGTCCCAATCATAACTTCGGCCTCTAGACCATGAAAGCCTCACCTAACAGTTATTGGCATCATGATCATAGTTAAGTCTAGCCCATCGTCTCATGCAAGTATTGAAAACACAAATAATTCCCTCACCTAACGGTTATTGGAAATCATTTGGCTCCAACCCCACAGCATCATATGCATAATGGAGTGGTCCAATATTATAAATGGTAATTAACCCCTATGTATCCATAACCGATTAATTAACCACTATAATATTGGATCAAACCACGACGATGGAAGGCCACGAGTCGAAACCCGTTTCGACTTAATATTCTTTGTAAGGAGATTTGGGTCGTTATTAACAGTCTCACTTTGCACATTAACCGGTTTAACATGCACGATATCATAAACACAATAAATAAATAGATATCACATAATATCTATCCTATGTGGTGATCATGGAATTATGGTTCAATGGGTCTCGAGCCAAAGAGACCCATTTAGCCATTTTAATATTTTAATAATATGGACCTGCTCTTCACTTTTTCTTCAATCTTTGAACTCTTCAAAGACCGGGCCCGAAGAGCTCACCGGTTTAATGGCTCCTCCTCTCTTGTAGTATTTACATCAATAATTGAAATACTACACTATACTAAAATTACATATCAAGAAAAATTAAAGTAAAATAAAAGGAAGGACGCAGCCTCCATTTAATAATTACATCCCCAAAAAGAATACACTTAATCATCATACATTCATCCATACAACAATCACAACAATTAGGGATTTTTCCATGATCACCACCCTTCCTTACGAGCCATAAATTCAAAATTTAAAGCTCTGGAAGGCATGCATAAAATTCTCTATATCATTTGCAAAATATAAACATCAAATATAACAAGTTACGGATTTTTGATTCAAAATTGATTTAGTTCTAATTTTTGCTTTGTTGATTAAATTTATCACATAGATCAATCAACTTCTATAGGCCACATAAGAGCAAGAGAACCAATTCTCTTAACAAAAGTAAATTGGCCATTAAAATGCAAAAATATATTTGAACTATAAATCAATTAAACGCACGAAACGCCTAAGGTTGGCTCACGATACCACTTTGTTGGTGTTTCATGAATCATGTATAAGAAAAATAAACGAAATGAATGCAGCGGAAACAAAGATATCTTTTACACATGATTCTCCTAAGGCGTTGTTCGTGCGTTTCAATCAAAAAATCTAAACATAAAAAGGGAGTTAAACGAAATACCTCTCGAAGCGCGCTTGAAACGAGTCGGTTCGGTTGTTCTACAATTCGAGTCCCACAAGCGTCGGACCTCTAGTTCAGACACACCAACAACGAACGTCGAACGGAAGAGAGAACCGGATATTCTCCACTTCGATTGTGCTAGCAATCACGTGGAAATGATCCAACGTATCCTCAATGTATTATAGTCACGGCCCGAATGAGAAAAACACTCTACTTTCTCGTGTCTCTCAAAGAATACAAGAACACAAGAACACACATTTCTCTTTGTTTTCAGCAACTCATTTTCTCTAAAAACAAATAGCGCACGCCCACCTTTCTTTGTATTTCAACCCCTTGAAGTGTCGCCAAAAACAAGACGCACACCCACACAAAATCTCTCTTAGTTGCAACCTTTTTGCAGCCTATCTTTTTTAATATTTATACATGAATCAGCAACGGTTGCCGATCGTGGGATCAGCAACCGTTGCTGATCCTCGTTCTCATGCACGATCGAGCACGATCGTGCATGAATGGAACAGTCGGCAACCGCTGACCGTTTATGCATTTAGTTCGTGCACGATGGTCGCGGTTGCTGACCATCCATGCACGAATTCGTCTTGGTGGTCAGCAAAAATTTGCTGACCATTTCCCACATTAATTAATCAATTAATTAATTAATAATTAATCAATTTCCTTAAAAAAATAACAATAATAACATAATCCTTATATGTACAAATGGAATCCCTAGTATGTACATATTACATAGCAGCTTTAGAGCATATATCTAACACCTTTTACTTTCCCTAATAACATGTCACTCTGATATCATTTCAATTGCATGCGGGTCCATACAACCATGGGGGTTTACATCTTTTAGATCGGTCCCTTACGCAATTTATATAACGGAAGCACATCCATCAACTCCCTTCCCTATATTTAGAAAACGATGCACACCTACTAAACATTTATAGGTAAAAGCCGAACACTTTTATTTACTTAAACTATATGGACATTATTCATCGGTACATCAAAATGCCAAGACTTTCTATACTCGGCTATACTTCAAAAGATGATCGAGATCTCCTTCCAACAGTTGTATACTTAAAGTCCATCAATCAGTGTCGACGTCCAAAAGTTCATTCCTTTGCTATCCTTCTCTTCACGGTTATATTCAACCACTTGATCCATCTACTGGTGGCAGTGGCAGCAAAGGAATCTTATCTAGTCTGAAATGTTAATCCTCAAAAGAGGTGAGTACAACCACTCAACAGTAAAGATTCACCAAACTACTCAATATATCAAACAGAATAATCAATGCATCATACAAAGCACATATCATCTATGCATTCAAGCATAACTTACCTTGCAGCCATGCTTATATCATCATGCCATATGTGCATATACCACTACGCACTCATCATCAAGCATTCATGCATATCCATGCTATATGTGCATATACCACAATGCAATCATGCATATCTCACCATGCCATCGTGCATATACCACCATGATTCATATCATCCATGCTATCAAGAATACATCACCATTAGATCCATTCATGCCTTCATGATTGCATTTTCAATATCAAATAATATCAATTTATTTTCATAAGCCGATCATACATCATGCCATACACCCATGCACATGATTCATTTTCAATTCTTATCTTTCACAAGGATCTCATCAGTTTTTCTTTCTAGGGACCAATGTTTGCATCCCACAATTTATCGCTCACACCCAACCTGGCATCGCGAGGAACCTCCGGGCATGTATTCAAAATACAACTAAGCATCCAACCCCCCACATTCCGGGCATCTCACATCCCAACTAGCATCACAAGGCATCCCCCTAAGCATAAACCTCCGGGGCTTCCGGAATTACGTACCAACATACCACTAGGATTCCCCCCCTTTGGAATTATGTACCGTATACCATCGGGCATCTCAAAACTCCCGAGGACCTTTTGGAATTACGCCACTAGGCCACCGGGCATCCGACACCCCCACATTCCAGGCATCCCGACACTCTCGGGGCATTGTCAACTCACACCTCCGACGATCTTGTTACCATCTCAATTCTCATTTATACATGTATCTCAATTTCAACATGGAATGTGATGCAACAATATCAAGGACCTCAACCAACTTTTCATGCCAATTAACATGCCATATGCCATCATATATGCAGCACAATCAACCACTCAAAGTATTTCATCACATGGAGAATTTTATTCATTTTCCAAAACACATTAGTTTTTCGAATAAATTAGAATGCATTCTTCTAATTAAAACTCCAGAAATTTAGTAAATGACATTAATAAATTCTGAAAACTTGGCACATTATAGACAGGACCTAAATGCAGATATCTCATGAAGAACACAACACCACCAAAATTCATACAAAATAGAATGGTCCATGCATTACAGCTTTTGAAATTTGTCCAATCCAGCTTGCACAGTTTTAGAAAACATTTTAATTAAAGACCAAGTGACCTTCAAAAATTATGAAATTTGAAAATGTGATAGTCGAGACATAAATAAAGATATTTCATGAAGAACACTACACCAAAAGATCCCCATATAATTCAATACAGACCACGCATCACAGCACTACTAATTCTGTCCGTTCCACTTGCACATTTTTGAAACATTTTTTAGTTAAATAGGCAAATGAACTTCAAAAATTATGAGGTTTGAATATGTTGCAGGGAAGACACAAAGATACTTCATGCAGAATACTTTGCCGAAAGAGCTTCATACAAAATGATATGGCCTATGCATTAAAACTAATTAAATTAGAATATACCAGGTTACCCAGTTTTAAAAGCATTTTTCGATTAAATACCCAAATAGCCTTCAAACTTTATGAAATTCGATTATATTGTAGTCAAGATCCTAAGGTAGGTTTTTCATGCAGAAATCAAAGTCAAATTCGCTCTAGGTGATTTAATATAGACGGTTACAGCTTCTGTTTCAATACCGAAATTTCCAGATTTAACTACCTCCAAAAAAACATGATTTCACCTATCTATTCTTGTTGGTTTTCTCTAAAATTTTTATATGTTAAATATCAAGATGTCCTTTACAACTTTCATTAAGAAATCAAAGTGAAATTTCAACAAGAAAGTTACTTTATAGACCACAAAACCACTGAAGGTCATCACGACGAATTCCAGATCTAGTCTCTCCAAAGGAAAATCGTTTCACCAAGAAATACTTGTTCATTTTATCTCAAATTTCAGTATGTTATTCATCAAGATGTTCTCTACAAATTTCATGAAGAGGTCAAAGTGAAATTCCAAATAAAAAGTCACATGCAATACACGAAATCACCAAGAGGTCAACAAAACAGTTTCCAGATCTAATGTTTTCGTATAAAAAGGGTTTCACCCCTCAATACTTGTCCAGTTTGTCTCAAATTTTAGTATGTTATACTTCAAGATGTTCTCTACAACTTTTATGAAGAAATCAAAACAATATTCTGACTAAAAAGTCACATGCAACACACAATCTCATGGACGGTCGGACTGGTCTTTCCAGAAACAGCATGCATGACCAACGAATCTCTCTCCATAGCTCCGAAATTTCATCCCATCTACCACAACCAAGACTTACCATCTACTACACATACACAGCAATGCAAATGGTAGGTTTTAGGACTTCACTTGCCTTAAACTCAAGCACAAACAGCGACAAAATGGCGGGCAAGGCGGCGAAGGAACGGCGGCGAACGAGCCTCCTCCTTCCTTTCTCTCTTCATCTCTTCCTCTCTTTCTCTCTTTCTCTTCAATTCCAAAACCCCCCTCCCCTTTTGCTCTTTGATTAACAATTAATCACTATTTTTGCATGTAAGGGACAAGTGGAAGATGCATTGACAAGTGGTGAGTAGCCTTTTGCATGCTAGAGACACATGGAGAATCCCTCACGCCACTTGTCAATCTCCATGCAAAGGTGATGGCCCTCAATAGGCCGGGCTTGGGCCTTCATGGGCCAATCGAATGGGGGTTGCGTGGGCTGGTTGGACGGGCTTTTGGACCTAAAGATCAGCCCACCCTCTCCTATTCCTATTCCATTTAATCCTTACTTAAATAAACTTCTAATTTCAACTTATAAGCCCACAAAACTCTAAAATTTAAATCAATAAAATTCTACTTATAAAGATTTATATATCAATTTACACTTTAATAATCCTTGGGTCACTTGAAGACACATTTCCATCCAAACAATCTTCCCTTACAATGCTCGGCCTTAAATTAATTGAAATTCGTTAACTCAATGGCTAATACAAAAAAATCAAATGGCATTTCCATTACTTAATTAGGGTTCATGGCACTCAAGGTTGCCATGAAACTTTGGGATGCCACATTGTGCCCATCGGGCCGTGATTTGCCACCTAATAGAGATTATGCCCAACCAAGCCGTACTCCGCCACTTATTAAAGGTTATGCCCATTGGGCCGTGATTTTCATCTAAGATAGGTTGTGTCCTTGGGATCGTGTTTATAGCCAAGAATTGGGTAGATTATGCTCGTTGAGCCATGAGTAAGACTAGAGATTGAATAATTGAGATGATCGGGGAGTGGTCTTGATGACATGTAATCGACTGAGTCAATTAATCGATGATTCAATCAATTTGATTAGATGATGTGATTGTCAGTATTTATGATTTGAACTGACTTGCAAGAAGAAACTGAGGCCAAGGTAAGTCATCTGACTCGTGGTGGTGCTTAGGTAGCCATTAGGTCATAATTGCTTCCTAATCGAGTTTTAGGGGGTATAACTATTTTCAGGTTTTTAGATGGTGTTGGTGAAGGACTAGAAGCCCCAAAGTTTAAGAGGTGAACCCCGAAAAATCGACAATCTTGTTCGGCTAGATAGTTGTAGGACAATTCTCTTTTGTAGGGAGCCAATTCCTTTTGTAAACCTTTGTATATAGACATGTGTGTTTATAAACATGTATTTTGTGAAAAATTGGTCCTACTTCCCTATCCCATTGTTTTATTATATGGGGATTTTATCCGCTTCCGCATGCGTATTTAAAATCGAATGGGTCGGCAATGCGTCATGGGACATTGCTATTATATTGACCAAGTAAGGATGGGCACGTGCTCGGAGGGTTGGGACGTGACACCACACACCGTCCCATCACCTCTTGCACCGAGCTACGTCGTCCACCATGGTCTCGCCATCCTTGAGTTGTCTTAGGTCACCACCCAGCCCATCGAAGCTCCATCGCCACCGTTCCGCCAACGTGAAGCCCCACTGTAGTCTCCACCAGTCTTCCTTAGTTGTTTCGGCCCCAACTAGCCACCAAAGCAGCTTCAGCAGCCACCAATCAGAAGCCAAGCCGGGTGGGTCCCACAACTTATGTTAGGCCTGTTTTTATGGCTTTCCCGACCTCGAAAGGCAATCTTGCTTTAGAGTTTCTCATCCCTCACCACGTCCTCGTCATTTTGAGCCAAGCGGATTGCTTAACAAGTGAGTTTAACTCACTAATCATTACTTAGTAAGTTAATGATGTTTAAGGGTTGATTAGTTTAGACTAAGTATAGATTAGGTGGATAATTAGATTAGATTAGCAATTTAATTAATCGTTACCGCATGTTAGATGGTTAAAGTAGTGTAATTAGAGCTTAAACAAGCTCTAGTATTTATCTAGAGTGTTTCAAAAGTTTTTCGAGCCCATCTCGGCTTTTATTTAGGTTTTTGCATCCTCAGTTGCTATTTTTGGTATTTAATAATTAATTTCCGTAATTATTTAATTATTTATTTATTTTTCAAAAATTAGACTAGGATAGTTGGTAACTGGAATTTCGTGCTAATTGCAGTGGTGTGATATGTTTATTTAATTGACTGTTATTTTGTACAAATTGAGGGTGATTTATAATTTTGGGTATTTATTGCAAAAATTATTAATTTCAATAATGAATTGGAAAATCACTAAGCGTCAGTTCATAGCGCCAAAAATAGATTTGTGGACTATTAAAATTAGTGAAATTTTCAAGTGTGAAAATATTGTATTTTGGCTAAGGTTGACCGTATACCTCACACACGAATATTTTTATTGAGTATAATAAAAATGGTGAATCTGTCAGATAATACGAGCTATGATATGTCAACTTAGAAAGTAGTATACCTTATCAGCTTAGAGTGAGCAATATTATTATTAGCTTAGAGTGAGCATTATTAGTATACTATATCAGCCTACAAGCTTGATATGTCAGCTTAGATAGAGCCGTATACTATTATCAGCTTAGTGCAAGCTATACTATCTATTTATTTGTTTAGAATGAGCAATCCTGATATGATCGGACCTCATAGATAGTATTGATTTGGCTGACCAATGGAAGGTCATGATAACATGTAATCAACTAAGTCGATTGATCGAAAGTTCGATCTGATGGATTGAATTGTTTGAGTAAAATGATTGGAGGATTATTCAAAATGTATCTTTGACACATTAGTGAATCTCGATTATCGTGAAAATCTCGATGTTTCAAATGCGGACACAAGGTACCAAAACGATAGAAGAATCGGTCTAGAATCAAAAAGAATTTTGCAATCAGGTGGAATCACTCATACTTTGATCACGTATCTCAGTCGAACTAACCTATCTCTGATCTCTGATTGATTTTTAACTATACTGTAATGACCCTTGTAAACTAGCATTTTCGAGCAGTCGATTCCAAATCAAATTCTCAAATCTATTGTGTTAAAATCCCTTAACGACTTCCTTAGATAGACTAGTTATCTCATGAATGATCAGTTCAAATAATAGAATTATAGGCGTGTCGATGAAAAACCTGATTCCTTCAATTGAAAATATAACTAGAAATTTGGAATGTCACAACATTTCCCATTTTTATTTATCATAAAAGTCATCAACCAATAGTACCTCCATATAGACTTATGCACATGCACATCATTACTCACACAAATGTTTTGGTTTATCATATGACAATGCATTTTATTCTTTAATATTTCATCCTCTTGAATACTCCCAGGGCATCCCAACTTACCAGGCATCCCAACCACTAGGCATCTCAACTTCAAGGTATTATGCAAACTTCCACCGTATGGTATCCCCATCATAAGGGCATCTTGACTCTCGAAGCATCTCAAAACACATCTTGGGGCATCTCAACCACTAGGACATCCTGCAAACTTCTATTACAGGGCATCATCAATCACCGCTATAGAAGTAATGGAATTACATTAATCTCATTCACGCCACGATATATGCATACTCGAATGTATATCGCACATATTTCAACTCAATTTAATGCATTAATCAAATAACTACATATCTAATAACATTTAATCATATTATGGTTGTTAAAATATGGACATTTAATGAGTACATTCTGAGTTAGGACGTTGAGAAGTTTCTCGGCATTAAAATTGAGTAAATCAAATTGATATATTATGAGTCTAAACATTGAGTAGGTTCTGGATGTTAAAATATAATAAATCAAATGTGTATGTTATGTGTCTAGACAAACAAGTACATTCTGATCATAAAGTTTGAACAATCAAAAGGGTAAATTTTGGCTTGATAAAAAGTTTATAGAACAAAAAAAATAGATCCAACGATGAACTGACTTATAAATGAACATATTTAGTAATGAACGGAATCAACAAATTAATGGATTCAACAAGGAATAAATCATATCCAATAAAGTATGTCCAAACTAATAAACAAACTTATCAACGAATAGATTCACAAGTTGATAAATTTAGCAAGTGAACAGATTCACAAATGAACAGATTCAATCAAATGACTAAATTCACAAATAAATAGGTTCTATTGTAGGAAATTTCAGCAAAAACAAGTGAAATGAATAGATTGGGACTTGTAGAATTCTAGTAGAAAGAAACAGAACGAATATGCAATGAAAAATCAAGACAAACATATCAAAATGACCAAATTATAACTGCTCATAATGAAGTAGAAAGAAGCAGAATGAACAAGTAATGGATTTTCTAGGCAAATATAATAGAATGAACAAAGTCTAACTATCCGAAATGAGGCAGAAATAAGTAGAACGAACATGCAATGGATTTTCAAGGCAAATATAACAGAATGATATATTCTAACTACTCAGAATAAAGCAGAAAGAAGTAAAACGAACATGCAATAGATCTTCATGATAAATATAACATAATGACCATATCTTGAGTACCCAGAAGCACACAAAATGAACCAAAATGAACCAAAGTAAAATAAAACGAATTTGCAAGAATTTATTAGTCACTTAATAACCACCATACACATATCAAGGCTTCATTTCTCATTCAACTAACTAAGATAGAAGTAATTAAGTAAATTTAAGTTAACTTAACACTATAAACTCCACTTACCTTGACACAACCGCAAATCATGAGCTGTTGATTGTCTTTACCAC
Source organism: Eucalyptus grandis (assembly GCF_016545825.1). NCBI lineage: Eukaryota > Viridiplantae > Streptophyta > Magnoliopsida > Myrtales > Myrtaceae > Eucalyptus > Eucalyptus grandis. The sequence goes on from NC_052619.1 coordinate 40,716,209, forward strand.
CTTAATTGCTCTTAAATACGAATTTTTGCTATCCAAATTATTGGATTAAAAAGTGGAATTAACACATGCAGCTTCTGTTTGAGTTTTTGGAAGAAACGAAAAAAAGGGTCATTGGCAAGATAAAGTGAGTTTTGTTAAAATTAATTAAGATAATTTAATTTCTTGTAATGCTAGGTGTAAATTTGTATGCTCATCTTCAGTTTGATGTGGCAATAATGCAAAGCAAGGCTCTTGCACTTGGCCAAAGAAAATGCAAGAGAAAAAATCAATCATCTTGAAATAATCCTTACTTAGTTAAAGTATAAAAGAATTTAATCATAAAATATTATGTTCTAAGAACATATGGCCATGAAATACATAATATGAGGACAAGTGGCACTTAAATTTCCAATAAATAAACCTTGCAAAAGGAAATGCGGTAGCAGAACGAAATCTTCCTCTTCTAGCATAATTAACACAAGTTATTCACTAGTATTATTAATTAACAAAAACTCGTACAATTAATATAAAACCAATATAAACTGTCACTACTAAGATTACAATAAGTTAATTAATACCACAATAACATTAGCATACACATAATTCACTTCACATGTCGGGCTCGGGACAACGTAAGTTTATGAGAATTACTCATAGCATCTTCCGAAATTAATAATTTGACTAAAATTTTCACATACTTGTCCGAATAGTGAGGCAAATAATACTTAGCTTAAATACTAAGTATTATTATCACATACTTGAATTTTCAAACATTGCATAATTACTAATATAGAATTTTTGAATTTCAAAGATAAATCTAAGGAAGCCAAATCAAGATGAATCATAGCTCATCGTGGAAGACAATGCTAAAGTTGACATTAAGTTCATGAGAGATATCATTTTAATTATAGATTTTGGTTTTAATAAGAAACAGTTTTATATACCTCATTTGAGATGGAACTTAGTTTCCATATCATGTTTGAATAAAAAAATAAAAACAATGTTATTTTTATTTTTATTAATTTATATAAGGTTGAGTATTACATTATGCTCAATGAATTGTATAGATTGTGTTTAACTCAATGAATTGACTTGAAAATGTTGTTTTCAAAAGACTTCTGCCTTAAGGATAGTCTTATGCATTAACATCTTGATCACACATCTAAAGAAAGAATAGAAAAGCTGACAAAGTTCACATTTGTCCACTCTTAAAAATTATTTAAAGACTTGCGTAGACTATTGTAGAAGGAAGATAACTAAGATGAAGAATAAAATTACAGTCTGAAATTTTGACTTGTAAGAGGTCATTCACATTGACCTTAATAGATCATATATAATAATGTTGTGTAAAATTTCATTTCAATATAGTCATTGACGACTATTTCTTCTATACTTGATTAAGGAAAAGTCTGAATCTCTAGATAAATTCAAGATTTTTCGGACTAAAATCAAAAAACAGTTGGGATAAGTCTTAATGGTGAGACCTAAGATGGTGGTGAGTATTTAGGCAAATATAGCAATACTTGATAGTTTAAAGAGCCATTTGTCAAATATTTGGAAGATTCTAGAATGGTAACTTAATTTAGTATACTTGAAAATCTTGAATAAAATGATGTGGTTGAAAGGTTTAATCACACCATAATGGACATGATGATGAGTATGATTAGTATGACTAATTTACTTGATTTTTATGTGGGCTAATGCTTTGAAAACAACATTTTCACATACAAAACCGTGTTTCTATCAAGATTGTTCCATTAACTCTCTTTGAGTGATAGACTTGATGTAAACCTAGCTTGAAACATCTTAAGGTTTCAGGTAGTCGAGGTTATATAAATCCAAGATTAAGTAAACTGGAATCTAGAATCATTTACTATTATTTCGTTTCTTACCTAGATAATTTGAAGGGGCATCAATTTTATAACCCTGATAAAGGTACAAGAATTGTGGAATCACATCCAATAATGTTTTTAGAGTTCGATGTAGCCGCAAAAGATGGCTGCACTCGGACTATTAAGGATAATAATAATGTGGAGACCACTATGTCTTTATATTTGCCTATACATATAATTATAGAGTCTCCTATATCACAAAGTAAGCTTATTGAGATTTAGGTTACTGTTATTGAGACAGTTTTTGATAAAATTTCTCAAGCCTCTCAAGTGCAAAATGAAGTGGTTGTGGCTCAACTCAGGAGATTTGCTAAGGAGAGATGATAAGTTATATCACTAGATTATATATTTTATCTGTGAGAACATGACTACAATATCTTATTGGTCTAATGACTTATGCAAATGTTGTTTCTTGTCATCAATTAAATCTGTGGTTAGATGCGATGAAAAATGAGATACGATCTATGAAACAAAATAGTGTTTGGGAACTTGTTGAGTTGCTTGAAGGTTAGGAGCTCATTAGCTACAAATGGATGTATAAGACTAAAAGGGACGTCAAAGAAAGATTGAGGAGTTTAAAACTAAGCTGGTAGACAAGTATTTCACTTGGAAAAGATGAGTGGACTGTGAAGAAACATTTTTCTAGTTATAAAGATTCTTTCAGAGTGGAAATGGCCTCATTTTGATATAAAGTTATGCCATATGGATGTTAAAATTGTCCCTCTATATAGATACATTGATAAAGAAGTCTATTGATACAACCCAAATGTTTTGCAAGAGATGATTTAGGTAAGCTTATGTGTAGACTAAAAAGTCTTATTTATGGCCTCAAGCAAGTTTCCATATAATGATGCTTGAAGTTTCATAGTGTTGTCACTTCGTTCAATTTTGTTGAGAACAATGTAAATCAGTGTATATACTACAAGGTCAATGGGAGGAAAATTATTTTTTCACACTCTATATACATAATATCTTGCTTGTAAGTAGTGATTATGAATTACTATATGAAGCAAAGTGGATATTATCGAAAATTTTGACATGTAGGTCTTTAATGAGGTGTCTTTTATCCTTGGCACTGACATCCATCGAATTGTTCTCGCCATATATTTGATTTATCTCAGAGGACATTTGTAATCATATTTTGGAAAGATTCAACATAAATCACTACAAGTTAGGAATTGCTCATGTCATTAAGGGTGATGAACCGAATCTATCACAATATCCTCATTTAGATATTGAGAAAACCCAATTGAATGATGTACATTATGTCAGTGCATTTGAAAGTATTATGTATGCCCAAATTTGCACTAAACCAAACATTGCTTTTACAATGAGATTTTTAGATAGATATTAGTTAAAGCCTAGATGCAATCATTAGATATTGCCAAAAAGGTTTTGAGATACTTAAAGAAGATAAAAACTATATGATAATTTACACACATGTTTAGGTCTTGCAACTAATAAGGTATTCGAATGCAGACTTTGTTGGTCGTTAGGATGACATGAAGTCGACAACAAGATATATTTTTATGTTAGTAGGAGATGCAGTATTATGGCAAAGGGAAAAATAGAAATTTATGTCATCCTCTACAATGTAAACAGAGCTTGTAGCATGCTTTTTAGCTATTACCAAAGTTATTTGGCTCTAGAATCTTGTTAAAGAGTTGATCCTATTTGATTTTGTAAATAAACTCATACGGTTGTATTTAGACAATAACTCCTTAGTGTTGTGTATTAACAACAATAGATGTCTCAAAGAGTCTAAATATATGGCAGTCAAGTTTTTAATTATAAATAAATGGTACATAATTGTGATGTTATAGTAGAGCACATTTCCACAAATGATATGGTTGTAAATTCATTAACTAATGGCATTCGCCCCTGTGTTCTTGAATGACATGTCATTAACATAGACTTAGGAACATCATGGGATGTTCTTTTTTAGTGGGAGCTGTTTTAGTTTTGCTCTCATAAAGTTTATATATGTGTTTGTTACCTTTAGTAACATTGTGATATATGCCAACTCCTTAACATTTGATAAAGTGATTCTGAATGCGTTGTCATTGTGATATTTCGAACTTCGACCCAGTCTCGATAAAATAAAATGGGCTTTTCACCAATGCACCTATGGTCCTTTTTCTTTGAGCTGATCACTCACGAGTTAACTAACCTATTAAGTGAAGCCGCTAAAGGATATAACCGTGGTAAAATCCCTAAAAGCTATTCGGAATGTTGGATTGAGCTAAAATCGCATTCGGTTAATTTTAACCATAAATTGAGCTCGGTTTCAAGAATTGAACGTTCAAGCGTGTCACGATTCATTTTTAGGATATTGTCTCATCCTTCGGAGAAATTTCAACAAGTCTAGAATTTTGTGGAAAAATTGATTTTTGGCAAAAAGGAATTTAAGAATTCAGATGGGCACCTCTAGTTGAATTTTTTACCATCAACTTGGCTCAATTTTTGAAGAGTGGAAGGGAAATTCGTATGGCCTACTGCCATAGGATTTTGGACTGCCAAAATAACTTAATTTGGTGAGGAATTGTGATGGAATAGATGGAAATTCGTATGGGCATGTTGGCTAGCATGTTTGGACTTCAATTTGGGTTTGTTTGTGAGTCAATTGGGAGAAAATTGGCCATTGGGTGGTGGCTTCACAGAGTTGGCTGAAGTAGGGGTGAAAAACACTCAAGTGTTTGGATTTTTTGCTTGGCTTCTCATTGGCTCAAGCCTTGACTTGTTAGACCTTGGTCCCCCTTGTCCCCTCCTTGTTATGTGTATCCCCCCCCTTTGGCCGACCCTCGCTTCTGCTTTCCTCCTCTCCTTCCTCATTTTCTTCCTTCTTTCCTCTAGTTTTTGCTTCCCTCATTATGTTCTTGCTGCACATCCATTAGCCCATCTCTCCATCATCCACCACACCAGCCACCTCCATGCCACAACTACAGCAGCAACATCACCACCCGTCCAGCTCCGCCTTGCTCCACCAACCACACCAAGATCAGCAGCCCCTCCAAGAACCGAAACCAATAGCTTTAGGACTGAGTTCTAACAATAAGCAGAGACTTGCAAGGCTGTTCTCAGCCCCTTCAAGCCCTCATTTAGGGTCGTCGTAGACACGGGTCTTCACTGCCTTGCGTCGTCGTTGTCGTGATTAGTACTTGATTAGATTTTTTCTAACATCCTGAAATTTGACCCCGTTTCGATAAAGTGAAATGGGCATTTCGTCGACGTGCCTATGGCCTTTTTCTCTGAGCTGATCACTCACGAGTTAACTGACCTATTGGGTGAAGCCGTTAAGGGATGTATCGGCCGTAAAATCCCTAAAAGCTACCTAATTGGTTGGATTGAGCTAAAATCACGTCGATCGATTTTTAACCATGAAATTGAACTCAATTTCGGGAATCAAATTTTAAGCGCGTCACAATTCTTATTTTTAGGATCCTGTCTCATCGCTCGTCAATTTATTGACAAGTCCGAAATTTCAATAAAGAAATTATCGGAAGAAAATTGAAGACCAGAAGAAAATAGAAAGGAAAAGGAAAAGAGAAAGGAAAAATGCATAAAGGCATTATGCATATTTTATTTTCCCTTTTCTCTCTCTCCCCCTTTTTCTTTCTCTCCTTTTTCCTCTCCTTTTTCTCTTTTTCTCTCTTTTCTTTCTCTCTCCTCTCTCCTCTCCCCTCCCCTCGTGCGATTCCCCCCCACCGCCTACTCTCTCTCTCTCTTTCTTTTTCTCTTGACCGGTCAACCCTTATCCCTCTCTTCTCTCTCTCTCTCTCTCTCCTCTTTCTTCTTTCTTCCCCATGCGACCGAACCCCTCTTTTCTTCCTTCTTCTTCGCAGAAACTAGAAACGGAGGAAGGATAGCGCTGCCGCGACCGCCGCCCGCTCGCCGCTCGTCCCGCTCGCCGCACCGCCGCACCGCCACGCCGCGCCCGGCGCCCGTCGCCGTCCCGCCGTCCGTCGCTCGCTACCGCTCCTCCCTCCACGCGATCCAGCCGACCCGGCTGCTGTTCCGCACCGATCAGCCCATCTCCGGCCACCTCCGGCCACCGCGCAACCCCGCCGGACCACCCGCGCGACCCCCTCGCCCTCCGCCAGCCTTCCCCCGCCGCCCTAGCCGCCGGAGCTGCTCCGTTCAGCCGCGACCAGCAAGACCCACGGAGTGGGTTTCAGCACCTGCGGGCCCGCTTTTGGACCGTTTCCCGACCCCGAACCCGAGCCGTGCTTTGGGAACAATCGTTCCTCGCGTCGCCGCCGTCGGATTGATCCGATTTGCACGCGATTTGGTGAGTAATCTCACTAATATTGGATTAGTTGGCTAATTATGCTTAAGGTTGGTTTAGATTTAATTAATTATGTTTAGGTTGTTAGATTAGAATAAATTAGCAATTATTAGTCAATTGTGATGTGATTTAGATAAATTGATTGTGTAATTAGCAAGTAGACGTGGTCTACTAATTATTGGGAGTGCCTTGGGATTTTTCCCGACCCTTAGTGGGCTCCAATTAGGCTTTTTGGGCCTAAGTGGATTTTTTTTGTATTTAAATATTAATTTTCGAATTAAATTAAATAATTATTTATTTTCTGAAAATTCAACTGAGATGGTCTGGAACCGGAAAATTATGCTGATGACCGTGGTGAAGTCCGTTTATGTAATCGGGCTTTATTTTGAGCTAAATTGAATTTTTAATAATAATTATTTAATTTTCGAAATTAATTAATTAATTAATTATTTTTCGGAAATTAAGATTTTGATGGCCAACGACTGAAATCTCGTGCTGATTGTCGTGGCGCAGTTCGTTTATTTATTTGAGCTCTACGTTGCATGGAATTAAATAAATTGTGATATTTTAGGGATTTACCTAAATTGATTCGGAATTGATTGAGATTAAATAATTGATTGGTAGATGGCCGAGTATGTTTGTTTAGCATTTATAATGCTTTGTTTGAGTTGTGCAGTGGATGGAGTTATGAGAGAATTGGAAATACTCTAGAATTGAACCAATCAGACACAGTGTATGGACCTACGTGGTTCGGTGATTGGGACATCACTGGCGAAAACGGCACCTTAAAGAACGCACGTATCGGTCTAGTACTCATATTGTTATAGGCATGTATGGTTCGGTGATTAAGGACATCACTGGCGAAAACGGCGCCTTAAAGAACGCATACACTTGTCTATTAAATACATTGTTATAGGCATGTGTGGTTCGGTGATTTGGGATATCACTGGCGAAAACGGCGCCTTAAAGAACACACACAATTGTCTATTGAGTACATGGTTATAGGCATGCATGGTTCGGTGACTAAGGACATCACTGGCGAAAACGGCGCCTTAAAGAACGCACGCAATTGTCTAGTGGATAAGTCACTTTGTGAACATGACACCCGAGAGTATTGACCTAGAATGGTCCGTCTGACATATAATCGACTAGATCGATTGATTATTGCTTTGATTTGATGTTGTGAATTGATTGACTGAATGGAAATGACCGTGAGTGGTCTTGTTGGCATATAATCGACTAGGTCGATTTGATCGATGCTTCCATCGATGATATGACTGTTTGGGTGCCTATGTTAAATTGTACTGACTTGCAGGTGGGATCAAAGGCTAAGGTAAGTCCCCTGCCCTGTGCGTGTTTAGGCAGCCTTTAGTATATTGGTTTGCTAATCGGGCTTAGTGGGGTAGAACTCGCTAAGACGTAGTCTCATCCCAGTTTGGGGAAAACCATTTCAGGACCCCGCTGAAGAGCTGAGGAGGAGGAATCCGAGAAGGAGAACTCGGAGGTGAGATCTGAAGAAAAGGATTTTTGAAAGAAGAAGACAATTTTGAGAGGGGCCTTGAGTACAGCCTAGTTCATCTAAGTTTCTGTCTTCTTTTGAGATATCCGTTTTGATGTGAATAGTTGAAAGGGTTTGTGGTTTGTATAAAAGTGTGGTTATAAATTTCAATATGAAAAATATGGCCCTGCTTTTGCTATCCCATCATTTTATTGTCTGGGGATTTTAACTGCTTTCGCATGTGCTAATAAATAAAAGGGTCGGCGATACATTGTCCTAGGATATCGCATTATAAAATCGACCAAATAGAAGGATGTGCACGTGCCCGAGGATCGGGGCGTGACATTTTTCGCTAATCTGGTGAGTTAACTTCCTAATTCTTGATTAGATTGTTAATTGCACTTAGGGGGTTAGTTTACTGTTAATTAGCTTAGTTAGGTTAGTACTAAGTGAGATTAGCCTTACGATGGATTAGTGCTAATATAGAATGGTTAGATTAGCCTTAGGATGGATTAATGTTGATCTAATTAGTGAGATTAGCACTAATGAGGTTGGATTAGTCTAATTCCGTGGACTTTCTTCAGTTCTAGTTTCTAGACCCTCGCCGTTTGTCATTTTTTTGGATCGAAATGTGTTATAATTTTGAGATTTATTCTTTCTTGAGAAATTTTTTAGACACCCTCAGCTATAAAATATAGTTTACTTAAGATTTTTAGAGATTTAAAAGAATGAGATTTCAACTCCGTCATTTGCAAACAGAATCTCGGACTATGCTGGAATCTATGACCTTTGGGGATTCTAGGGATTTTTATCAACTCTTAAGGTTCGAATTTCAAAATGATTTCTTCACAAAAGTTGTTTGTCACATCTTGTAGTTTAACATACTCAAATTTCAGATAAAATAAACAATTTTTGGGTCTCAAACCAAACTAATTTCATAAAATAGACTTTCTAGAAACGGACACAGTTTTTGTACTGGATTGAGTGATTTACTGAGCTTAATCTAGAAAGATCTAGGTTAAAGTGTCTCATGAAAAATGTTCTTTTATGTATCATTTACAACATATTCAAATTTGAGAATTTTCAAAACTCGTTTGATTAGGTTTCTGGTTTAAACTTGGAAACGTGCGAGTGGCCTAGTTTCTGCCAATTAGGACCAGTTATGGTCTTGTGGTTGTTCTTGATGTTGTACTTGCTGGATAAGGTGTTTTTAATGATGTGGTGGACTTGTGGCATGCTGAAAACTTATAAGTGAAATCATAAGGTGGATTGCTCTTTGTTGGTTGTTTATTGTTATTGCAAAACATGACCTTTTGGACTATTAAATAGAAAATAAATGAGGTGTCGGGTCTGGACACCAAAACTTATTTGTCCAACGAAACATTGAGATTTTAAACTAGGTGTGTGCAAAGTTTGACAGATTAATTTTGAGTACATGAGCACTTATGAATTTTTTCTAAACGTTTTGAAAAAAAAAAAAAAGAGAGGGGTTACTAAGGTTAGTTTTCAAAAGATGGTGGTTGGAAAGGAAATTAGAAAAGAAATAAGGTGTCGGGTTTGGACATCGAGTTTTATGAATCATGAGGTTTCAACCTAGATGCATGTAAAGTTTGGCGGGTCAATTTCAAATACGGGACCCCACACGAATTTATTTCGGAAGGTTTGAACAAAAAAAAAGCGTTATTAAGCTTATTTTTAAAAGGGGATTTTGGTGTTTTGACTATATGATGAAAGCTAAGAGTTGATTTGGTGGATGAAGTGCCTGCATGGTCAGGTTAATTAACTAGTTCAATTTAATTAATTGCAATTTATTTATTTAATTGAAATTAATTTAATTAATTATAATTAGCGTAAATTGTACCGAGATAGCCGATTATTGAAATTTTACGCTGATCGTCGGGGATGCGTTGATTTGTGGAATTGAGTGCTTGGTGGTGATTATGTGATGACTATTGAAAGATGATGTGTTGTGTTGAGGAAACCGACTGGGTTGTGAGTAAGTAAATGACTAAGTGCTTCATGATAACGAAACTTTGTGTGAGTCACCTCTAGAACCTTGTACCGTTACTTATTGTAGTCAAGAGCTAAGTGCTACATGGTGAACTGAGTCACATGAAAGCCATCTCTAGAGCTTTGCACTATTGTCTTGCATAGTCGAGGGCTAAGTGCTACACAACAACGTAACTTCATGAGAGCCACCTCTAGAACCTTATAATGTTGTTTTATGTGGAAAATGACTAAGTGCTACACGATAAAGGAACTTCATGTGAGTCACCTCTAGAACCTTGAGCTATTGCTCATTATGGTCAGGGACCAAGTGCTACATGATAGCGTGACTTCGTGGGAGCCATCTCTAGAACCTTGTATTATTGCTATTTATGATCAAGGGCTAAGTGTTACATGGTGATTGAGTCACATTGGAGCCTTCTCTAGAGCCTTGAGTTTGAATATTGAGTTGGGATGTGGAGTTAAAATATTGAGTTTGGATATTGAGAGTGAATATCGAGTGTGAATTGAACCATCGATATGAGTTATCCGCGCCTGATTATGGGACAAAATTGTGTGGCATAGAATGTGACGTATCATAACGATTTGGCCTTATAATCGAGACTTCTATGAATATTCGATGAGTGTTTTGAAGTGTTCCAATTGTTGATTATGCATGCTGCGTTTATAAGTGCATATGAGATGTATTAAATTACAAGGTCACGCCCAAGTGAGGTAAGTTCTGGATGGTGCATGTTTAGGGCACCTATAAGTGAATTCTCGCCCTAGTCAAGGCTTAGGGTTTAACTTGCTAAAATTTTATCTCACCTTGTCACGGAAGGGTCCACAGTGTAGATGACCTAGTGGTTTTTTTTTTTTAGTCAAACCTTTGTATATGAACATGTAGGTTTAATTCGGTTTTTTTATAAAGTGTGTTTTGAGAAAAAATGGTTATCCTTCTTTTCTATCCCATGTGTTTGATTATTGTCTAGGGTTAATGAGTTCACTTCCGCATGTGAATAAAACGAAAGAGTTGGCGATGCGTCTTGGGACATCGCAAAATTTTAGTCGACCGCCGAGGGATGTGTGCGTGTCCGAGGTCCGAGGTCCGAGGTTGTGATGTGATAGTCATCGAATTGAATACATATAGAATCTCAAGGTATTGTATAAATCTTAAGTAAAAGTTACGAGCATCCAATTATTAACTTTGAATATATATCTTGTTAAACATAAAGAAAGGTTAATCATATGGACAAAACATATGCAAATTCATTGGAACCATAAAATCATTTTCTAGTAGCATAGATGTTAACACTTAAATTTTTTGCCCAAAAATCATTTCCAAAAAAATGGGAACTTATTTTTCCACAAAAATGTTTCTTGTCAAATTATTGCATAAAGATTACATGGGAATTTAGTATAGTTTTTAAATGAATTTATTTTCTTGATATGAAAAAATCAAAATTTAAAAAATTTAAAAAAATTTAAAAATAATGATAAAAAGATTTAAAAAGAGAAAAAAAAAAAGTTGGAGCAGATGATCTGAATGTGGCTAGCCAAGCCTAGGAGGTTAGATTGGAATTAAAATGGCAAGTTGGGACCAAAATGCAATTTCCAAAATTTGAGGGATCAATTCACAAATTTTGTAAAATTTCACCCGAGCCCTTAAATCATCATCTTGGCCCCCCAATTGAGTTGAAATTGAACTTGGGTTAGGTCTAATTAATCGAATAAGGTAAAAATGACCAAATTGCATTGAATTGAGCATTCTCAAGCAAGAAGATAATCAACTTTGAGAAACTTTCTTGCAAAATTGGGCGAGGACAATTGTGAAAATTGATTAAGATCTTAAATTACTATATGTAGGCTTGCTAATTGATCAAAAAGCACAACCAAATTGATTAAAGCACTCAAGCCAACTGCCAAAACTCAGTCCACGAGATGCTCTCAATTTGAAGCTATTGAGTAAGCAACTTGGTGGCCCCACTATATCGCCCTCAACTGCCCGATCAACCTAATCTCTACACGTGGTGGAAGACCATAATTAGGAGTGCAAATGAACGAAAATTAGATAGGGATAAGCTGTTGAAAGCACGTGAAAATCAAAGCAAAATCCTCACACTCAACAATTGCGAAAGTTGAAAATTTTGGCTAAGTCAGAAAATGGGTGAACTAACTTGGTTGGAAGGCTTGGTAGGGGGCAAAAACCGACCAAGAGATTACTTAATTCAATGAATAAAATATATGAAGTAAGCTTTTTTTAGGAATAAAAAGTCGGAGACAAAAAGCACTAGGGAGAGCTCACAATCGTTCTCCAAAAATACCCACAAGCAACTCAAGAAAAAAAAAAAGCCCGGAAATTTCATACTGGCTCTTGGAGAGAAAAGTGAAATTTTCACAAACTTGCAACCAAAATTAGCCAAAATCTTTAATTTAAGAGTGAAACTTCATTCAATATCTTTCCAACCATAGGTTGCATGTCCCAAATGGACAACGGGAAGGCCTCCTAAAGCCTCCCAAAAAATACTCTCCCGACAGGTGAAGAAAGTTTAAAATTTTTCCAAGTGTTGGGCCTTGTTGGTCACGGTGGAGGGAAAGCAAGTATTTTTTTAAAAAGTGAGAGACAAATGAGGAAAGCCATGATTTTTACCCAAACTGGAATACATATAGTTTGGCTCGGTGTTAATTTGGAAACTAGAAAGCAATGTAAGAATCCTAGATGTATGTTTGGTCAAATTTAAATATGTTTTAAATGTGAAAAAGCAAGAGGACAATCAATCCAGAAAAACTTATTTTGACGCTGGACTTTTTCCAAGTGCTGAAATATCTTCAAGAATCTTGTATGTTTGATTCATTTAGCCCCCTTTTCATGCATTACTTGTCTTTGTGACTTTGACGGATGTTATATGAGAGTACAAATGATGCTTAAGTCAGCACGGTTTAGTCTTTAAGTCTCCATGTGAACCATGAGATCGTTTACAACTTGAGTAAAAAAACCAAGCCAATCCATATTGAGATATGGTTGGCCAACGTAGGTCATGCATGTATGCATTTTGGAGAGTTCATCTCGATGTGTCTAACTGATCATTTTCTATGATGTTTATCGCATTTGAAAGTCCATATTACTTATTTTTACTCAGATGAAATGATGTTTCTTATGGATCATGCATGTGATGAGTGTTAAGGCTTGAATTCAAGCATACAATATGTTTTTTTTTTTTTAGTAAAGTACATGTTTGTTTGACTTGGTTTAAAACCTAGAACTGCAAAAAAATAGCTCAAACCCGCACATTGGAGGCTGATTTCAATTTGGTTATTGTGTGTTTTAGGCTGTGATTTCTACCTATTATTTGCATGTACTAATATAACCTTGATATTTTAGTTCCATGTGAGATTGCTTATGCGTCAAGATTGAAGGCCAAGAACATGGCCTAAGGAAGCTACTTTGGGGTGATTGATGCACGCCAAATGTTTGATAAAATGCTCGAACCAAGTTGCAAACTTGAGACAACTGATTTGAGCTCGATTATTGTGATATTCATATATTGGGTTGTTCCACATTGGTGTAAATCAGTATATATTGGTTTATGGAATTATTTTTAAATAAAAATTTTAAAAAACGAAAAAATATGAAAATTTCAAAAATAAAAATAAAATTTTGGATGATATTAAATTAGGGAAGAAATGACATCTATGAAATTTTCTTAATTTTATAAGGTCATTTTTCTTAATTTAATGCAATTTTGGTATTTTATAATCATTTTTGTAAATAATCCATATTGCATAGATTAAAATTATTTAGAGTAGTCTCATGCATTTAGAGTAATTTCATGTATACATAAATTCTCATTTTGCTCATGGGAGTCCTATCTCGGGGCGTGATAATAAGGCCATGTAATATTATTTATCCAACTTGTATCAGGTTTTCTTTTTCTGTATTTATTTTCAAGTCATTTCAATTTTTTGGATGTTTACTTACTGCACCGCTTTTCATTAATTTGAGTACAAATTTGTCTTCTAAATTAGATTAGGATTAGTCTAGACATTAAGAAAAACAAACCTACAAAAACATTTGCATGGACATTTAGTGATTTCATAAGGATTATAATTGGTAATCAAGATTGTGTGGCCATTTAAATAAACAACCTTTCAAGTTAGTGGTACTGTAGGGGCACTAATAGAAATATTAGTGTAAACAAGTCCCCGTTACGTGTCTCGACTGGTTTCTAGTCAACCTCAATAGGCTAGTGGTGACTCTTAAAAATATTTAAGTTGTTAAGAACTGAAATACAAAATTCAATGTCACGCAAGGCATGAGCTTAGAAGAGCCCATGCCAGAAATCCAAGACCGTTGGCTCCCATCTTTCGGCAATATCCCTAAACCTCTTCGATTTTCCTTGATGGCCAAAGAGAGGTCGTGACAACAAATTTTTTGTGACACTTAAGATAAAAGAATGATGACTGATAAAAAGGATAACACATAAGGTATTACTCTCTATGAGAGGCAATATCCATTCACCACATTACTATATTGAATCCATATCAATAGAGTTTAAAGCATCAGTGAACATGAAAGGTTCTGTGTGTATATATGTAGCTACTACCATGGTTCGGTATGTGAAATTTTACAAGACATGATTGACTATCAAAAATTATCTGTAGACCAAGGTGTGTACATACAATACAATTTTAATTAATATAGCTCAAGTAAGATAATGTAAGAGTTTTTATAATGTGAGCTACATTAATTGATATTGCAATTTATCATTTCACGAGATTGATCTAATAAAATGAGAAAAAAAAAGTTTCTTAATTAGCTTAATATGAAATTGGCTAGTGCGGGTCGAGTTGAGCCTAACTCATAAGTAAACGGCCTGATTGAAAATTGTATTAATAGTACTCAAATTTTCTTCTAACCTTAACACACACAATTATCCTCATATAATGAGCGTTTACCAAACGCTAAAGGTGAGGGGCAATCTTATTGAGCTAGTGATACATAGAGTAATAAAGGAGAAGTACTTATGCTTGAATCGTTAGTTTTCCACATTAAGCAAATGGATTCCAAAATATGTAAGTTAATCTTTTTACATGGTTAGAATATATATATATATATATATATATATATATATATATATATATATTCTTGTTCTAGTTATTGAGATCGTGGGATTGCGTTTTCGCGTCTTAAATACTTGCATAAGGTATATTGTACCAATTTTTATATGTTTCTGTAAAGAACTTAAATAATGAAATCGGCCTACGCTGTCTGTATGACTTATTCTTTCAGAATTCTCTTTGCTTATAACTAGTGCCCTACAAATGTAAGATAGGACATGAATGTATTCAAATCAAATTGATGATAATAGACAGGAAAACAAACTGAAAAATTATTGCCGTGAAATGATTTCAAGGAAAAAGAGGAAGTGCATTAATTGAACTTGTGAGCTATGCTTCGACCATTAAGTATAATCTCTCTACATAGTATAGCAAACCCAAAAAAGATAAACCTCAAACTTAGACCAATAAGTTTCATAAAAAATATGGTTAGTGTTAAGGATTAAGTACTTCTTCTTCAGAAAATGGTCTTATCCGTATTTTTTTTTTTTTTTTACCATCTCTTTCACTCAAGCCACCTCCCTCTCGCGGGTTATAGGCACGCTTTTGTTCACTCAATCATTACTTGTTAACTTGAGCTCAGAAAGCTTGGAATATGGACACTTTTAACTTAATTGTGCATCTTATTGCGTGTATTCGTTGCAAAAACAAACGATAACGAAACAAAAGGAAAGCAGCACATGATTTTACTATAAATTAAGTGATAAAACCAAGATTACAAGCAACTATAAATTAAGTGATAAAACAACACTCGAGGCACTCAAATACTCTTAAGTGTGCCCCAATTCCTAATTACACTCACATAGTATTTAGCACTCATTTCCTCAAAAAATAATCTCCCAATCTCACAAAAGAATTCATAAATTTTACCCACAAGGCTTTGCTTGACTCAAATACTAAAAGCTCCTCTTGGATTGCTTCAAAGCGTAATTTACAAAGAAGTTGTCTCTTGGATGCTCTTCACAAAGAAGGTCTACCTCTTATGATGAAAAAATTTGGATCCAATGTAGGAAACCTAAACAAGTTAGGAAGCCTACTTGGATGGGGTTTCCTTTACGGGTTCAATTTCGAGAAATATTTTCATCATCTCCATATTGGCTTGTCGTTTGAGTCAAATCATAATCGTTTTGCTAGAATTCAAACTTGGCTACTACTTTACGGTGACCTACCTTTTTGTCCGGAGGGAAAAAACAGGGATAAGTGTTCCAAAAGTCCTAAAACTTGTTACAAAATGCATTTCAGTCATAAACTTGCAAAAAGTGTAAATAAGTCCTAAAATTTGTCAAAAT
The DNA here is from genome assembly GCF_016545825.1 of Eucalyptus grandis. NCBI lineage: Eukaryota > Viridiplantae > Streptophyta > Magnoliopsida > Myrtales > Myrtaceae > Eucalyptus > Eucalyptus grandis. Next base: position 40,732,256 of record NC_052619.1, read on the forward strand.
GTTTCATTTGAGTCCTAAAATTGACGCCATCAGTTTTATTAACGAAAAATGCTGACGTGGCACCGACGCAGTATTTTAAATAATTTTTTATTTTCCAGTTGGTTTTTTAAAATAATTTTTTTAAAAAATTATATTTAAAAACTAAAATTCAATTTTTAAAAACTGTTTAAAAAAAAAAAAAAAAAAGGGGAAGAAGAGGTGGCCGCCCATCGCCGGAGGGGCCGGCGACGGTCACCGGCCGCCACCCAACCCGGGCGAGGCCTCGCCGGCCCCAGGCAAGGCCTCGCTAGCCCCGGCGAGGCGACCCTCACTTGACGCGGGCGGGCGCCCGGATTGGGCACATCGGCCCTCGCCGGCCCTCGGCTGGGGCCGGTAGGGCTTGCCCGGATCTAGGCGTTGCCGCGGAGCGTGAGGGCCGCGTGAGTGGCCCGCTCCCGTGCTTCCCTGTGCTCAACGCCAACAGATCCGAGCTAGTTGCCGGGCCGTCAGTCACTGCTATTCCGAGTCCCCTTGTCGGCAACCTCCGCCTACAACCAAGCGACTTCCGAATCTCTGTGCCCGGCTAGATCTAGGCTCGCCCGCGCCAAGTGAGGGTCACGAGGGCTCGCCGGCACCCAGACGAGGGTCACCGGCCCTCTCTGGGGCCGGCGAGGCCTCGCCTTGGTCCGGCGGCGGCGGCGACCGTCGCCGGCCCCTCCGGCGAATGGACAACCGCCTCCTCTCGCCATTTTCTTTTTTTTAATAGTTTTTTAAAAAATGAATTTTAGTTTTTAAATATATATTTTTTAAAAAATTGAATAAAAATAATTTTAAAAGCCAGCTGGAAAATAAAAAAATAATTTAAAAAGCCAGTTGGAAAATAAAAAAATAATTTAAAATGCCACGTCAGCATTTTTGATGGAAAATGACGGTGTTAGCTTTAGGACTCAATTGAACTATTTTGACAAGTTTTAGGACTTATTTGCACTTTTTGCAAGTTTTAGGACTAAAATGCATTTTCGTGACAAATTTTAGGACTTCTGGAACACTTATCCCAAAAAATCAATGTTGATGAAAATGAATTGTGCACACAAAAGAATACCGAGGCCACCATGTACTAAAGATAAACCCAGTATTAATAACCAATATCACCTACGAAAATTATTTGATTTTGAGTGGGCAAATAAAAACTTTAGGAAGAGAAAATTTTATCTTGACAAAATATAGCTACAAAATCTTCACGAGGAATACTAAATATATTTTCTATCGACTAAATTACTACTTACATATCCATAAATTTCCACACATATAGAATAACTTAAACAAAAAGAAAGGGATGGGAAAAGAAATATATTATAAATTGTACTCAGATTCTACATTTACAAAAAAATAAATTCATCGAAGTTCTAGCATGGTCCAAAAACCTTTATTGCGTGACACGTGCTTAGCCTCTTCACGTTCCGTCTTGGCCAGAATGATAACTCTCTCGAACAACCATTGCGAGCACAGTAGATTGACACGCCTGTGCTCTGAACGAATTTGGTCATCAAAATTATTAAGCAAAGCTTGGAAGATCTTGCAATCTAAATATGCCAAAGGGACCGAATAGCCTTTCTCCTCTTCATCCACATGTACTCGAAGGTATCCTTTTCGAGCCATGGTTAACCGCTCCACCAATCGCAAACTTATCAACATTTTTTTCCTATTTGAATGTTGGGAAATTTCGGTAAACTCACTAGGCTAGACAGAATAATTGCAGGAAACTAAGAAAAGGCAAATTGCAATTCATCTAGTGTAAGTACATATAGGGTGTGTTTCATTCGATTTTGCAAATGAACTTTGGGAAAATGTAAATGCTTTTGATCTAATGCCCATTTCCATTGAGGAAATGCAAATTGTGTTTTCGTAAAAGATCATTTACAAAGCTACTTTGTCCTAAATAATGTTTGGCAAATATTTTTTTGCAAAGGGCTTTTGAGTCTAATTTTTATTTTTTAAAAATAAAAATAAAAGCCTTCCAATGAAAGGCTAAGGCCGCTAGTATAGCTATTAAACAGGTGGGTTGGGTTGGGTTGAGTTTGGGTTGAATCATTAATGGTCCGACCCAAATTAACACATTAACCCATTTATGACCCATTTATGCCTTATGTGAATCTTCTAACCCATTTATGCCTAATGTAAATTTTCTGACCCATACCCGACATGACCCATACCCCACCCATAGCTGACCCGACCCATATTAATATAATATTTTTATATTTAACCAAATTTAGGAAAACTAATCCTTATGTTTTTTTATATAAAAAAATATATATATATTACTATACTTCCAAGCAATACAAATCTAATCAATAATTTTTCAATTTTTTTTATAATTTTTCAAAAAAAATTATTTTTTCGTTTTTCTTTTTCTTTCTTTTCCTTTTTTTCTTCTAGATCCAGAGAGGTTCGCTGGTCAACCCATTTAAAACCCATTAAATTGCTAAACATCCATCGACCAAAAAAAAAAAAAACAAATGCTAAGCAACCTATTTATGACCCATTTAAACTTGTTTTTAAAATAGATGTGGCAAAATGTGTGTAGAGTCCACACTTGATGATACACAAATCATGAAAATGGATTTGAGATTAGATTATGGATGGCAACTTAAAAGGGTGGCGAAACTATTCTATGTTGAATATAACCAGTAGATCATTTACATCATGAAGTCAAAAAACTCTAACAAAACATTTGGAAAATGACAATGTATATACACTTAGTGCATTTTCAATTCCAGAATAAGTGATCCAATGTGATCAGTAAGACAATCTGGCAATACAACCAAAAGTTCTTTCAAGACAGCAAAAGCACCAACCTACAACAATTGCATATATTAAAATTTACTAGGAAGGAAAAATGTCTAAAGAGACTGGAGGATTGCACCACCTTAGTTTTGATTGATTTCTCACGCAGCTGTCTATTAGTAGAACTGACAATTTTTGTTACTTCTTGTTTCAACAACCATCTTGGACTGCATTACACACCCAAACCATTAGCACCATAAATTATTGACCAACCAGATTTTTAAAAGTTCAGAATCTCAAATAAACAGAAAAATGCAACCAGGTATCCTAACGACAAAACAGTAATTCCTAAACCTCTAGGACATAAATATTGATCACTGACAAAAATACAAATCGAATTGTATGATCATTAAAAAGAAGTTTGAATAAATAGTCATCATTCATGCAAGCAGAATCCTCACTGGGTCCTCAAGTAATTGACTAAACCTATAATGTAAATTCTTATGAAGGCAAACCTGTTAAACTACATCCACGTCTACACTAAGCAGCTCCAAAATCTACTAACAATCTGCTATAGATGAATCTGGCACTAGGAATGGAAACCAATACTTGGTAGTAGATATATGAATGTCTCATGATGCTGAAAAATTAGAGGAATGTAGCAAACATAAACGAACAAAGTGAATCAAAAAAAGAAAAAGAAAAAACTTGGGGACGTGTGATCATTTCAAGCGGCATGCTACGGATTGGCGATGCTCAGCGAATCACACGCCATTCCCACGGTCCAGGAGGGAAACAAAAAACCAGAAAGCCTATAGACACAGCATCAGCGTCCAAGCTCTACGCGGATCACGTGCACGGCACTGATCCGTTCAAACACCAGCAAACGAACCCCACCACACCAACAGATCACAACAAAAGCCCCGCGAAATCCCGCACAGATCGAGGACTAGAGGAAGACAACAACAGCGAAAATCCACGAGAAAACGGAGGAATCGGCCGCGACACTCACATTCCACAAGGATTCACTCCACAATCAGCTCCCGCCAACCACCCGCGCCACAAGAAAACGGCCGGCATTGTCGCCGAATCAGAGCTGGGAAACAATGGCTAGAAGCAGATATTCACTTACCATGATGACTAGTATCTGTCTCTCTCCTCTCTCTTGCTCGAGCTGCGCAGCTAAAAACCCCACCGCAGGTGGTGACCGGAGTGATTTATCTGCTTGAAACGGGGGTTAGGGTTTGAGAGGAGTGCAGGACCAGCTACACTGTGACGATTGAGCTGTTGGACGACCTCGATGGCGGCGGCAAGGCGGCGAATCAGATTCGTGGAAGGGTGGATGGAAACGAAGAGGGAGAGTAATCATGGCTGTGTCCCCATAATAGGTTGGGTCAATTTTTAATGAGTTGAAAAATGGGTCTTAAGTGAGTGCAGATTAGACCCATTTAAGACCCATTTATTTTAATCTCTTTATTTTTAGAACTCATTATGTGTGTTTTGGAAAATAAACTTGACCCATTAAGACTAATTTAAACAAATATGAGTTCATAAATGGGTTGTGTACCCATTTTGACACCTCTAACCGCTAGTGAGATTTGGCTAGCCCAAGGTTGTGCAACCTCATCGATGGTCGTGCAACCCTAGGTGGCAGCTGTTGTCGAGGTTGTGCCACTTTGATGACCATTATCTGGGTCACGCAAACCCAAGTGACGGTCGCCTTGGTTGTGCGACCTCGGTGATGGCTATCTAGGTTTGTATGACCATAGGTCTTGTTGATTGGGCTCACACGACCTCAAGCAAGCATCGCTAGGGTTGCGCAACCCAAGTGGCCATCACATGACTTTGCCGGCCTCTCACCGACCCTTCACTAGCCTAATCCACCCCCGCTAGCCCAATCAACCCTAGCTAACCATCCTCAACGGATGCCCTTGTCGATTGCCCTTTCTCAAGAAAAGATGAACAATAATGAGGACAAAACTAGAGAATTAAAAATTTCTGAAGATAGTTTTGGAGGAAGAAATCTAATTTCAGCATTTGGTTAAATGCTGAAAGCTCAATGTTAATCCTTATTAGCATTAGGTTTTTAGTTTTTCTAAGACCAGCATTTAATCGAAAACTCATTGGGATGAGTTGTCAAACACCTCAACATTTCCCCAAGGGGATTTTGAGGCCAAAAGCCCATTAAGAAAATTGAACCAAATGCATCTCAACTTATAATGTAGGGTTTGTAACAGAATTAGGATTTGGTTTCCTATAATAACTAGTAAGTATATGCATCTTGGGATATGTAGTTTTTTAAGACTTAAAAGATGAGGTCATAATCCACTCTTGCTAGGAATTTGAAACAGCATCAATGTCTATGATATGCTTAAGCTCTTTTGACTAATAATTGATTATTGAAAGAAAAATAGGAAATATGAAAATTTCTTCCTTGGGTGCAATTCTAATGCAGCATAGGATAATACATCACAGGATAATACATCTCGAAGAAAATGCAAAATAGTCATTTAATATATAGTTTTTTTTTTTTTTAGTTTTCATTCACGATATTAGTATATAGAATCTGAAATTTTATTTCATCATCTAACTATTGTATAATGCAAAGAGGATTCCAAACTTTAAGGGATCATATAGAAAATATTAACTTAGCTATTTTATGAATAGTCTATCGATGGACAAGCGTAAATTAATATTTTTAAAATTTCAATCTTTTTTATTTTTATAGAAAAGTTTAAAGAAAAAATTTCCAATCCGGAAATATTTTCTCTTTTCACATACATGTGTCAACAATTAGTAATTCAAAAATCTCATAATAAAGCGCAATATCTTTTACATGTTAAATTTGCATAGATGCAACATACGCATTCTTGCTCATATACATAGCAAACTCAGAGGTTCCTTTCCAAACTCAAAATTTTTTTGTTTAAGAAATTTCGTGATTGCCCATGCTTCCTTTAAAATTAATCATAATAGCTAATTGCCAATTGCCAATTCATGAGAAATTATTTGGTGAGCATATTTGATTTATCTCATGAATATCCCACTAGATTCCACCATTCTTACACTGATGAGTTACCTTACCTTAACATATGCCTAAATAACCAAGAAAAGTCTTTTACAGTTGTACCTTTTGCCCTTGCTTGGCCTCAAAATTACTCTTGTGCTGAACTCTACTGTATCTTAGGCCAAATTGAACCAAACTGGCACACACATCATTTTTCCCCTTCTTCTGAAATAGCGATCAAATTATATCTCAAATTAGTTTTCACATATCAGACTAAATCTAACTCTCCAATCTAGTAAAACCCATGCCATCTATGACGAGCTTAAAAGATTCACAAGAACTTATTTTCATTTAAAACGACTCCATAATGTCAGGGAATTCCCTAAGCTTTCATACCTCATCTGCTTAATGATATTAACATATTTACACATAGACAAAAAAAAAAAATGAAAAAGATGAGTGTTTTTAATAATCTAAAGACACGATCTTAACTACTCAGAAGTCACGGAGCACCCTACTAGTCTCATTAACCCGTCAAGTCAAGATTCTTGGCCCGTATAGGCAGCTCCGATCCAGAATGGTTTCGCGAGCAGTGGAGTAGAAATCCCCGACGCCCCCAATCAAATTTGCACCAGCATGAAATTAAGGCCCTCGACGAACTCTAGGCACCCTCCTCCTATCAGCAATTCATGGTTAACAATGGCAACCGTTGCATTCTCGCGACCAGAGAGTACCGTCGCATGACCATTTCTACTCACATGCGGATGGATGCAAATGCAGCAAAACGCGTGCGTGTCGGGCGAGGGAGACGTACGTGCGATCCGTGGCGTGAAGCACTTTCCACCTTTCGGAGGCCCCGCGCCACGCCTCCTCCCCTCTCTCTCTCTCTCTCTCTCTCTCGTCCAGAAAGTCTTGTCCGGACGCTGAAAGTTCTCGCGCACCTACCCTTCAAATTCCGCGCATCGCTCCGCCCTTGCGAAACCAGCCGTGGGGTCACCGACAGGACTCTTCTTGCTCTTCTTGATCTCCACGAATTCGACGAGGAAACGCAGCCCAAGACGAACACGCCCACTTGCGGGTCGCGGCTGACGTTTGTTAATTGATCCCCAGGAAAGAAAAAAGAGGAAAGAAATCAGCTTGCAAGAGAGAATTCAAAGGAAGGAAGGAGACCCATTTATGATCTTTCAAGAAGATGCCCGTCGCATGACGCGTTGAACCCAGATAGAAAAAGGAAAGAAATCAGCTTGTGCAAGCGTTCGCAGGAGGAAGGTCATTTTCAAGAAGATGCGCATCACGTGACGCCTCGGAGAAGCAAGAAAGCATCGAGGATAGAGGAAAGACGATGAATGCGTTGAAGGGGAGAGTCTCGGAGAAGCTTTCGGGTCTCTTTGCTCCTTCCCCGGGATCTTCTCCTCCTCCCTCTCCGTCTCCACAATCCAGCGACCATGGGAACCAACCCCAGGTGACTTTTCTTGGTTCTTTTTTATATGGGTGTCTACGTTTGTATTCGTGCGCTTGTTTGCATCGTTTAGTTTGATGTGTTTTGCTTGATTTTTATTGGGATTTGCGGTTGATCGCGTTCTGGGGCTTTTTATGTCCGCGGGATTTAGCATGCGTATAGGTGTCAAAGTAGGGTCTTGATTGTCGTCCAGACGGCTTGGGATGCTGTCAATGGGGTCAGAAGTTATTATGAGATTAAAAAAAGAATTGGTGTTTTGAAGGAGAGTGAGATTGTGTGAAAGGCAGATTCAATGGAAGAAAATGGGGCTTGATCCGCGTGTTGTACAACTTGAGGCATCGGTGATTGAGGCCTGGATGAGCTGATTCATGCTTAAGTCAAGTAGGAAAGGGCGTATGATAGTGAATATATGGGCGTGAGAAGTGTTTGGCTTAGTGAACTTAACTGGGCTGAGGTTGCTGACCAATACTTATGGCAAGCCGAGGAGCCACTTTTGAGCAGTGGCATTGGACTATTTGGTCTGTGAACTCTGAGCTGACAGATGTGGCTGTTGTCACTTGGTGGATAAGGAATCAATCCAGGATTCATAACTTGCCTGACCTGGATGATCCAGTTCTGTCAAGGGCTATCTCTCAGTTTAGGCTGGTATCTAGGTGAGCCATCGCTTTTTCTCATTTGATCTAAATTGTGCTCTCTCCTCATTCTATCTGGAGTAGACGGCCTGAGTAACAAATGGTATGGAGAAACGGATTGAGTGGAATCGAAAAGAGGAAAATATAGGATGGTTACAGGAGTGTGAATAAATTGGAAATTGCAGTTTCTATGCTTGGTTATGATACTGGAGTGACATGGGAATTCATGAGTCATGTGACAACGTGTTTCCCATTCGATGTGTGTTCCTATTTAAATGTTATGATGACATGTAGGAATGCTCTGTAGCTGTATAGTCTGATTCTGCCTGTTGATCTAGCTGAAATTGGGCTAAATCGCCAGTAATGTTGATTCCCCTCTAGCCTTTTTCCTTTCCACAAATGTTCATGCTTCCCTTCAATCTAATGGACTGGTCAAACATCAGAGACCGCAACTTGAAGTGAAGGCGCCACTCTCACCCTCAAAGAGCCTGCTATCATTATCCAAAACCATGGATCTTTTGAAATTTAGTGGCTGTGCCAGTTGAGCTCAAATTGGCCTAAATACTTCATTTCTACTTTGTGTTGCAATCAAGAACCGCTTTCTTTGTACTTCTTGGCCGGCTTACATTCCTTTGGTGTGCAATGACATTTTTGTTGAGGAGTGCACCCTGCCATACTGTGCTGATGATTTACACATAGACAGATGCTCTGTTTCAGCATTGCCTGTCATTCTTGTCTTAATGCATTATTAGTGAAAAGTTGTGGGCCTTAAGTAACTGGGCTCTCTATTATAGTGATGATAATAGGCTTCTGGGTTAGCTTAGTCATTAAGAAAAAACATTCATGAGGTCACAAAGGTCATGTGTATATGTCCTCTTCTTTACTTTTTCTCATATTTTTCTGAACAGGGGGATGAATGATCTGTTACTTGTTGTATATTTTAATTTCTAACAATTGACTCAAGGTTTGTAGACTCAATTTAATTGTTGTATAGGCCAGGCCGAGTTCCCAAGAAAGAAAGTCTCTCTCTTCGTACTTTTCTTACTTTGTTCCAACTAGCAGACTTGATGGACTCAGATCAAAGAAGTGTGAGCAGGACGTCGAACTCTATCAATCACTTCCTGCTGAGTGTAATGATGAAAAACCTAGATGGCAAGATGTTTCTTCAGAAGGTTTAGAATTTACTCTAGATAAAAGCAAAGCAACAGCTGATGGCCATGAAAATTCAAAAAAATGTGCTTCAGTCTGTGAGAACGGGAAATCACTAAGTACAAAGGAAGAAGATGAAGGAAGTACCAGTAGTTCTGACTTGTTTGAAGAGGCAACTGACAAGCATTGCTCAGACAAGCCTCTTCAAAATCTTGTGGACAATTCTGTCTTTATCTCCCCTGATCTATACGAATTTTTGCACTCATGCCTTCCAAATCTTGTGAAAGGTCGCCAATGGGTCTTGCTGTACAGGTCAGTCTCTTTATTATCTTGCTGTAGAGAGCCCTGACACATTGTGCCAAGTGGTTCTTCCATATCTCTTTACCAAGTTAAAGGTCTCATAGGAACTTTTGACATAAATGTCCGTGTTTTGAGAATTTTAATTTGATAGTTATCGTTTTAAATGAAGGGCAGTACGCTAAGACATGGTATCTCATTGCGTACACTTATCCGCAAGAGTGCTGACCTTTCTGGCCCCTGTTTGCTGGTATGTCACTTTCAATGTTCAACTGTACTTGCCCTAGAGAAATCTCTTCTATTGATATTTAGGAAGAGAAGTTTAAGATATTTTTCAATATGAGAGGCGCCACCCAAACCTTTTGTTTTAAAGTAATGGCTTGTGTTGACGCTGGTGTCTTATGCACCTAGATTGTTGGTGACATGCAAGGAGCAGTGTTCGGTGGCATGCTAGAATGCCCCTTAAAACCTACAGCGAAAAGGAAATATCAGGTGATCCATAACATTCTTGAATTTGTAGTCATTCTATTTGCAATCATATTATTTTTGGTCTTGATCGAGATATTTTAGTCTTATTTCTTGATTCAAAGGTTCCTTTTTGTAATGGGTCCTTGTTTACTCGCAGGGGACAAACCAAACATTTGTATTCACAACCTTATATGGGCAGCCAAGATTGTTTCGACCAACAGGTAAAGTCATGGAACTTGAATTTTACCTTTGCAGAGGTTGTTGAATAAGGATGTGCTCACCAAAAGTATATCATACTTTCTGTTTGCCTTGAATAGCAGTCCTGTCTATGGTATAATTGATCATGCTGATTGAAGTAAACAGGACCATAAAACAACAAAATTCTGTTTGATATGCATTGACTGGTTGACTCTTTAGCACCTCAGGATCTGAAGTTCTGAATTCAGTGTTATCAAGATTTTAAAATTCTCTAGCTGAATAAGCTCTGGGAAACCTATTAATATGATTCAGTGTAGTTGATTAAGAAAACCAGGGGGAGGACATCCAAGTCAATAGACTATTCTAATTTGCTGCAGTACTAGCATCCACAATTCTTCTATGAGGGTTTGTCGCTTGACGCACAGAATCAAGGCAATGTATATTTATTGTGTCTGAGCATCAGTAAACCGCCCCCCCCCCTTTCTTTTCTTTCCTCGTTCCCTTGCCTTGAAGAAGCTACACCTTGTTCCCCTCCTTGACACACTATCGCAGCTACAACGACAAGGACTAATTGTAGCAGTGAGAGAAAAGGGGAGGAAAGGGGAAAGGGGGTGTAAGAGGTGGTTAATTTTTCTTGCTTTAGATTACCAAAGCAAGCATATAGTTAAATTATGCATGGATTAGGATGATGCTCTTAGCAATTTCTGGTCCGAAGACATGTCAAGGAAAAGCTTAATAATCAAATTAAAATAGAGGATAACCAGTTCCACTGCATGTGGGAGTGCGGTAGATAATAAGGTACTCATGCTCAGGAGTACTACATCATATTGTGATCTCGCGACAATTGACAGCTGTATAAGCATAATAACTTCACAGGTTATAAACTATCTTTCCTTCAGCTGAAATTATGCGAATGTTTGGGATTCGTGATGTTAAGCGTCATGACTCGAGGGCATGACCTTGGTCTTAAGAGATTGAAAAGTATATTAACAATAACTTTACGTGATAAGTTTCATAATTTCCACTTAGACAGGATCCTTATCTGAAACCGCATCAGCTGAATTTTTACATGGGATACTTGTTCTCAGATACATCACTTTGTGATATGAAGTAAGATAATTGACCTGGTTTTCTTGATTAGGTGCCAATAGGTACTACTACATATGCATGAATGACTCACTTGCACTTGGCGGTGGAGGCAACTTTGCCCTGTCCTTAGATGGAGATCTGTAAGTTGTCGTGTTTACAAATTTCCATTTTTCCAATACAGGAAGGGGGCCCATTTTTAATAATCTTTTTTGTATCTTGTTATGAAAAGGTTAAGTGGAACAAGTGGACCCTGTGAAACATTTGGGAGCTTATGTTTGGCTCACAACCCAGAGTTCGAGTTGAAGAATGTTGAGGTAACAAGCTAAAATGTCCAAGCTTGCCTTCAATTGCAATCACTTGATGTTGTGAGGATAGACTTCATCAGATGAAGCATTTGAATTGATGCACGACTTGCAATTTGCATAGGCTTTAAATTCATCTTTTAACTTGATTTTTTCTGACAAATTAGTTTTGTCTAAGGAGTTTGATGACCTTGGTATACAAAGGTGCATGAATAATCTGTTGAACTCTCTGTGTGGGAAAAGAGAAGTGAATTAGATTGGCTATCTCCATGGAGTTGAATGTGCTATGAATTATTGTCTTGCTTGCTTTAGGTTTGACATGTTATGCGGATCTTACCACCTTAGAGAATAAGGCTTTAACTAAATTGCAAGTTCCGCTGCTAATGTTCACTTGTCATCTATATCTGTGAAGATTAGCCTCTGCATTTCGTATTAGCAATCCCATTGTCTCGTTTGTGGTGCAGTTATGGGGCTTCACTCACTCATCATACTATACTACAAGACCTGAAGTTGCAACAAGGCCTGCTCGCGCTGCTCTCGTCTGAAGTTCATTCTTTATTGTTTCAATTTTGCCTTAGTAAATGCACATCTATCCTCAGAATTCTGTAGCCAGATAGGTCTATTTATATTAGTTGTGGAGGCACCCTCGAGGTATGTGATGGGGCCAAACGGCTGATTGTGCCGGTTACTTAAGACTTGTTCGTGTTTAAACTCATTTCAACTTCAAATGAAGCTTGTTTTCAATTCTTGTAAAACTTCTGATTCGACCTCCACTTATATAAGAGTGAGGAATTCTTGTGGGTGTGCGCGGTTACTTCTGTAATCTGTTTTCTTCAATGTGTGGATTAATAGAGAAGAGAAGATTCGATGGCGTGCAGAGTAATATACCTGAGTGGTTCTCGTTTGCCCCGAAGGAATTTTACTTGGAATCAACAATCTGTTCCTAAAGTCAAATCACAGAAGAACAAGAGATCCCTAATTACAACAAGGTACGTAGAGGAGTATTTAACTCCAGAAACAGAACGGACATTCAAGGTTAAACCAACGGGGTGAAAAACTACAACAACGAATGTGAACTGTTCTTTAAACATTGTGATGAAACACTTTCATCTAGGCTAAACCTTTCGCATCAATACACATAACGTGGGATTTCGCCATCAGCAACCCTTTGAATAGATAACTTGCATCTTGGTACATGGAGTCAATAGTTCATTCAGTAATTAGGGAATAACATTATCACCAGTTTCTTTAACTGGAGACTACATTGTGTTTTGATGCCAATAGTATGTTTATCAAGCTGAGCGTCCGAGTGCAGCCCAACCAGAGGATGGGTCATTCCCGAAATCTTGCACAGCAATAGTACATAGGGTACTCAAGAAGGCAAAATTCAAAAAGAGTCACTGATGTTAACTATAGTATTACAAGATAGTTCATCCTCGAATTCAGTTGGCACAAAGCTTAAGTGTGCTAGTATCCACATTTCGGTCAATCACATTTATACTCAAACTCTACTTGCGGTCTCTCATCATTCTGGCAAAACAAAGAATATTGAATGGCCATTCATCGAGCAGACATCTTACTATAGACTTTCAACACTCTTTATTGTCTTCAAAATCCACAAGATCATTCGACAGCTCCACCATCAAGATAAGGAGAAACAAGAGTTTCCAAATAGATGGCATATTCCCTAACAAGGTCTGTCCCTAAGAGATAATCCTTACAAGTATTATCCTTCGGATTAAACATAATCATCCGCTTCGTATCCATCCAAATAACAATTTTTCCACTACTTGTGTACGCGAGGGGGGTCTGCTCAAAGTCCCTATCCAAATTTATGATGGCACTGCAATCAACACTGAACAATTTTGTCCAGGATGCTCCTCTCCCGTACTCATCTGTTATCCATCCCTCAATGCGGCGATCATGGGTGCAGTTGTTTATGAATAGATTTGCCCCGTGAATCCCGAGTCCCAGGAGACATATGTCCTCATCGACTTCAGGGACCGGAACCGGAAGCACCTCGTGAAATTTCTCTTCCAACAGATCAAATGACATAATCACACCTTCGCGCTTATCGTACATGCACAAGACATAGACGTGCCAGTGTAAGGCCCCTTTCCAATAAACTCCTTGGCCGGTCAATTCATTAAACTCTTCCTGGAACGGGAGTTCTATACTTCTCCAAGAACCGGACTTGAGCGAAAATATTGCCAGCTTCCAATTTTCATCACTAGATGAAGAAGCATCTGCTACTAATTTATAATCATCAGATTGAGAGTCATATCCGAATCCGGAGACACCCGATAACCTAACTCGATCAACAAAATTGGGACCGGGCAACTCAATGCACTCCCTGGTAGTCGGGTTATATATGACAAAATTGGAGGGGCCAAGTAAACATACAAGGCCATCGCAGGACCCCACGATGCGGGGCTCCCACAAAGGTTTGATCCCATGAGGTACCACCATGCGACCCTCGCCGCCGCCGTCGTCGAGCGCTTCGTAGTCCACGGTCTTGAGGGAGCCGTTGCAGCCACTGATGATGAATCTCTGGCTAGGGATCAAATCCCCTGCCTTCAGCCTCTGCAGATGCGACTTGGCGAAGGCCCGGTCGGAGATCAGAGACCGCCACCGCTTGCAGACGCATTTGAATCGCACCAGCGACTTCGCCGGTAGCCTCAAGAGTATGTCCACGACGATATCCTCGGGCATACTCTCGGCCATTGTTTCGGCAAAATGGCAACAGGTGAGATCTCGGACGAGGTCGATTGGGTCGGCGATGGCCGTAGCCGGCTTTCTCGAGAGGTCCCAAGGCCGCCGCCGGACACGGGCGGAGGGGGGACTCGCCGGCGTGGGCAGCGGTCGGGCGGTGGCAAGGCGGAAGAGGAGGAGGAGGAGGAGAGAGCTGGCGTGGAATATAAATTAAGCCTTTAATTTCTAATAAAAAAATATTAAAACTGGTGTAGGAATAAAATAGCACAATAATACAAAGCTTACAAGAAAGGAAATAAATATCATAAAATTCCTTCTAGGTCTAGTGCTAAGAGTCTAAAAATCGAAAGGATTATCTGGACTACTATTTCGTGTATTATGAGCTCTTCTAGAAATACGAGTACGTCCTCCATGTAAGCAATATTGATGTCTGGCTGCAAACTTAGTATTAAAATATTATAGACTAATCTGGATATTACCTAAAAATTCTGGGTAATTAACTTGGGCTAGTGTGAAAGAATTAAAACTATATGTGAGCTCTTCTATTAGTTCTGCTACTATGCAATGAATGTAAAGAGGACAGTGAGATGTCATGCAAGAGCGGGTACTTATGGGAGTTAATTTAATGAGACTTAATCCTGCTCGGTACTAGGCTCATCTTCATTTTTAAGCTAAGTTTCCACCAAATCAAAGACCTATACCCTTATGTTCTTATATCCAACCTATCTTCCAGGTTATAATGCATCAGCGCTTCTCTTCCTGTAGGCTGCCTACTGTGACAAGGGCATCCCACACCCTATCTTCCTCCTATCTTTGCCTACGGTCAGAACGGGTACTTTCTTCCGCCTCCTGCGTACTTTTTTCCCCTTCGAGGACCTCTGGGCTAACTTTGGAATAACTTTGGGTGTTTCAAAATCCTAACTATTATCAGACGGCTTGATAATAGTTTCATGCAGGAATGAAATGCTGAGCATGATAACATGGAAGAAAATTTGGATATAGAACAAGCCTATATAGGCTTTAAGTAATTGGAAACGTACATTGGAAGATAGCCGTTCCCTTTCGGGAAGGCCTCGAACTAAGCAAAGAAACTTTTGCAAGAACTCGGAGACCTCGGGCTGAACTTCTTCTTTATTGCGAAAAGGAAAATTTACAGGATGGGAGTGATTACAAGGGCGGTTTGCGGAAGATCACAGCTTAAGGATGCTTGTGAGCTTCTGAAAACCGGTGCCTACAACTAATGCCGGAGTATGGCTTATATAGCCATCTCAAAAGAATAAAGATTACAAAATTTTCTTGCGGGAGAAGAAAAGAAGAATATCCTTTTTTACCAAAAAAAAAAAAGAATTTCCTACTGGATTCTGCTTAGGTGTCCAGGTTATGCTCCGCGATAGTGTCTAAAGACGCTGGCGTGGCTGGACTATCGTGTTCTCTGTCTTCACGCTCTAAAGTATTTCCACTAACACTTTCTTCACTGGAAAGATGAGTGTCGTGAAATCTCTGGTCCTGTGCTATGGCCTCTTGCATTAAAGCTTCTTTAACCAAGTCTCCCATCAACTCTTTAAGCTGTTTCTTCCGGTGGAAATTCTCTTCCCACAAATCAAATGACATAATCTCGGTCCTATGATTTAGGCTTTGGTCAAAGACGCACCAGTGTAAGGCCACGTTCCAATAAACTCCTTCGCCGGAAACCTCGAGGCGGCTTTCATCTAACTAGACTTGTATCCTTCTCCAAGATCCGGACATGAGAGAAAATATTTCCACCTCCCAATTTTCAGAGGCCCTCTACTATTTTGTAGTCGTTAGAGCGCGAGTCATATCCAAATCTATAGAGTAACCCATTTTGTCGATATAAATCGGAAACAGGCAACTCTCTATACTCCCCGGTGGGCAGGTTATATTTGACAAAATTACAGCAAGTTGCTTAGATGAGTATATGACTCCAAAAATAGAACCGATGCTCAAGGTAAGACCGACGGGATAAAAAACTATTACAATGAATGTAAACCGTACAATAAACAATGTGATGAAACAGTTTCATCTAGGTTTAACCTTTCACACCGATTCACATCATGTAGGATGTTGCCATCGCCAACCCTTTGAATAGATAGCTTGTGTCTTGGTACATGAATTCAATAGTTTATTCCGTAATCGATTAGGGAATAGCATTATCACTATTTTCTTTAAATGGAGATTACACTACACATTGATACCAATAGTATGTTTATCAAGCTATGCGAATGCAGCTCAATGAGAGGATGAGTCATTTCCGAAATCCTGTACAGCAATAGTATACAGAGTGCTCAAGAAGACAAAATTCGAAAAGAGAATGGAAAAGAAAAAATACAAAAACAAAAGAGTGATAATCATGTTAGACATGAAAAGCCACCGATGTTAACTACAGAATTACAAGATGGTTCATCTTCGAATTCAGTTTGCACAAAGCTTAAGTACGAGAGTATCCACACTCCAGTGAAGCAAATTGAAACTCAAACTCTACTTGTTATCTCTTCTAGCAAAATAAAGATGATTGAATGGCAATTCGTCAAGCAAACATCTAACCCTACATATGGAGCGGACAGTGCTGATAGCACTATTAAGTTGATAAACAACAGACTTTCAATGCTCTTTATTTCTTCTTCAAAATCCACAAGATCATTCAACAGCTCCACTGACAAGATAGGGAGAAACAAGAGTTTCCAAATAGATTGCAAATTCGATATTGCAGCCCCCATCTATGGGATAATCCTTGCAAGTATTATCCTCTGGATTAAATAGAATCATCCGCTTCATATCCATCTGGAAAACGATTTTTCCACACCATGTGTACGCGAGGGGGTCCTTCCTAAGGGGGGTATTCCAATTAATGAAGGCACTGCAATCAACACCGAACCATTTTGTCCACGATGCTCCTCTCCTGTACCCATCTGTAATCCATGCCTCGATACGGGGATCACAGGCGCTGTCATATATGAACAGATTGACCCCATGAATCCCGAGTCCCAGGAGATGTATGTCCTCATCGACTTTAAGGACTGGACGCACCGACGAAATTCCTCTTCCAACAAATCAAATGACATAATCACAACTTCACACTTGTTGTCTATGCTCCAGACATGGCCGCACCAGTGTAAGGCCCCTTTCCAATAAACTCCTTGGCTGTAAATTATGACATCACTTTGTTCCACCTCCTGGAACTGGACTTCTATGCTTCTCCACGAACTAGACTTGAGCGAAAATATTGCCACCTCCCAATTTTCATCACTAGAAACATCTGCTGCTACTATTTTGTTGTCATCAGATTAAGAGTCATATCAGAATATCTGACTTCACCAAATGACTCAGTTTGATGAACAAAACCAAAATCGGACAACTCAATATACTCCCTGGTGGTCAGGTTATGTATAAGAAAATTGCTAGGGCCAAACATACCAGGCCATCGGAGGACCCCACACCGTACAAAACAGACCCATTTAAGACCCACATAATTTAGTCCTTTTTATTTTTAAAACCCATTAATGGGTGCCTTGAGAAATAAGCCCGACCCATTAACGACCCCTTTAAGTAAACACGGGTCCATAAATGGGTTGTGGACCATTTAACACCTCTAGTCATCATGCAACTTGTATTTTACCTTTGAGGAGGTTGTCAGAGTAGGATATCTTCACGGAAGAATATCATACTTTCCTTTTGCCTTGAATAATGGTCCGTCTGTGGTATAATTGATCATATTGATCCAAGTAAAAAGGACAACAAAAGAGCAAAATTATTTTTGGTATGCATTGACAGGTTTGACTCTTTAGCATCCTAGATTTTTCAGGATCTGCAGTTTTGAAACTCGACATTATTAAGATCTCCAAATCCTCTAGTTGAATAAGATCTCAATAGACTGTTCTAATTGTAGCATTGAGATATATTTGTCTTATTTCTTGATTCAAAGGTTCCTTTTTGTAATGGGTCCTTGTTTACTCGTAGGGGACAAACCAAGCATTTGTATTCACAATTTTATATGGGCAAACAAGATTGTTTCGACCAACAGGTAAAGTCATGGAACTTGAATTTTACCTTTACAGAGGTTGTTGAATGAGGATGTATTCACCAAAAGCATATCATACTTTCTGTTTGCCTTGAATAGCAGTCCTGTCTATGGTATAATTGATCATGCTGATCCAAGTAAAGAGGACCATAAAAGAACAAAATTCTGTTTGATATGCATTGACTGATTGACTCTTTAGCAACTCAGGATCTGAAGTTCTGAATTCAGCATTATCAAGATTTTAAAATTCTCTAGCTGAATAAGCTCTGGGAACCTATCGATATGATTCGTTGTAGTTGATTAAGAAAACTGGGGGGAGGACAACCAAGTCAATAGACTGTTCTAATTTACTGCAGTAGTGGCATCCACAATTCTTCTAAGAGGGTTTATCGCTTGACGCACATAATCAAGGCAATGTATATTTACTGTCTCCGAGCATCAGTAAACCACCCCTCCCCCCCTTTCTTCTCTTCCCTTGCCTTGAAGAAGCGACACCTTGTTTCCCTTCTTGACATGCTATCGCAGCTACAACGACACGGACTAATTGTAGCATCTCTGTGCTGAATCTATATAAATCGAGAGTGAGTTTAAAGTTACTCAGTCAAACCTTGCTACATCGTGCAGTGTCATTGGCTCAGGAAGTGGCAAAAGGATTGGTTATATGAAGAAGACAAGAGTGAGAGAGATTGAGAGGGGGAGGCAACTAAATTTTCTTGCTTTAGATTACCAAAGCAAGCATATAGTTAAATTATGCGTGGATTAGGAAAATGCTCTTAGCAATTTCTGGTCCGAAGACATGTCAAGGAAAAGCTTAATAATCAAATTAAAATAGAGGATAACCAGTTCCACTGCATGTGAGTGGGGTAGATAATAAGGTACTCACGCTCAGAAGTACTACGTCATATTGTGATCTCACGACAATTTATAGCTGTATAAGCATAATAACTTCACAGATTATAAACTATCGTTCCTTAAACTGAAATTATGCAAATGTTTGGGATTCGTGATGTTAAGCGTCGTGACTCGAGGGCATGACCTTTGTCTTAAGAGATTGAAAAGTATATTAACAATAACTTTACGTGATGAGTTTCATAATTTCCACTTAGACAAAATCCTTATCTGAAACCGCATCAGCTGAATTTCTACATGGGATACTTGTTCTCAGATACATCACTTTGTGATACGAAGTAAGATAATTGACCTGGTTTTCTTGATTAGGTGCCAATAGGTACTACTACATATGCATGAATGACTCACTTGCACTTGGCGGTGGAGGCAACTTTGCCCTGTCCTTAGATGGAGATCTGTAAGTTGTCGTGTTTACAAATTTCCATTTTTCCAATAAAGGAGAGGTCCATTTTTAGTCATCTCTTTTGTATCTTGTTATGAAAAGGTTAAGTGGAACAAGTGGACCCTGCGAAACATTTGGAAGCTTATGTTTGGCTCACAACCCAGAGTTCGAGTTGAAGAATGCTGAGGTAACAAGCTAAAATGTCCAAGCTTGCCTTCAATTGCCATCACTTCATGTTGTCAGGATAGACTTCATCGGATGAAGCGTTTGAATTGATGCACGACTTGAAATTTGCATAGGCCTTAAATACATCTTTTAACTTGATTTTTTTCTGACAAATTAGTTTTGTCTAAGGAGGTTGATGACCTTGATGTACAAAGGTGCATGAATAATCTGTGTGTGGGAAAAGATAAGTGAATTAGATTGGCTATCTCCATGGAGTTGAAGGTGCTAAGAATTATTGTCTTGCTTGCTTTAGGTTTGACATTTTATGTGGATCTTACCGCCTTGGAGAATAAGGCTTTAACTAAATTGCATGTTCCGTTGCTAATGTTCACTTGTCATCTATATCTGTGAAGATTAGCCTCCACATTTCGTATTAGCAATCCCATTGTCTCGTTTGTGGTGCAGTTATGGGGCTTCACTCACTCATCATACCATACTACAAGACCTGAAGTTGCAACAAGGCCTGCTCGCGCCGCTCTCCTCTGAAGTTCATTCTTTATTGTTTCAATTTTGCCTTAATATATCCACATCTATCCTCAGAATTCTATAGCCAGATAGGTCTATTTATATTACTTGTTGAGGCACTGTCGCGACCTACCCTCGGGGGGAGGGAGCAGGTTTAGGGGTATTGCCTAAAGGACGGGCCTAAGGCCCATGATTAGGCGCGGGCTCTCCCAAGCCCATACCCCGCGTGACATTGGGATATTATTAAGAAATTTTGCACAAAAGGAGTCGCCACTAGCCTATTGGGGTCGACTAAAAACCAAGTGAGACATGGGAGCGTGCCTCACTTCCTACGCAACCAGAGAGTCTAGGTTCAGGGACTTGATTACACTAATTAACCAATTAGTGCCATTTCGGTACCTAATCTTGTTCATTTTAACAAAATGATTTTCATCGAGCAGTTTAGATCGATTTCATACCTATCCGCTAACATAGGAAGTGAGCATGCAGATGCACAATCAATAAAGTAATAATTATACCTACTAAGGTCCTATTAGCCCTAAAATTAAACACGTGCAAATTAAACACAAAACACGCAGATCAAACATACAATAAAAACAACATACAAGAATATAAAGGCTTAATTACACTAAAGCGGCAATATATAGCAATTCCTAACCAAACTCTATCATTCTTGGATTTTCAAAAAAATTTAAATTAAATTTTTAATTTTTTTAATTTTTAATTAATTAATTTTTTTTTCAAAAAGAAAGTCGAATTTTTAATGTTTTCTGAGTTTTTAAAATTTCGGAAAATTTTTTGAATTTTTTGAATTTTTATCATTTTTTCGAAATTTTTTATTTTTATAATTAATTTTTGATTTTTTTAAATTTTTAATATATATTTAATATTTAATATTATTATACTTCAATAAAATGGGTTCGGACCGGGTAAACCCAATCCGGCCCATGGACCCAACCCCAAACCCGGATCCAACATTTTTGGGTTAAAAGAAACATTTTTTTTTTTTTTTACAGCCTTTTTTAAAGATTTTTTTTTTTTTTTTAAAAATTTTTTTTTTTTATCTTTTCCCCACTTCATCATTTCCCCTGCACGTTCTGCCCAACTGTCCTTCCCGAGGCCAACTTTGCCGCTTTAGTTTTCTATTTTTTATTTATTTTGCTTTTCTTTTCTTTTTTGATTTTTCTTGGTTTTCTTTTTTCTTTTTTTTTTTATTTCTTTCCCTCATCTCTTTTGACACTTTCACCGAACACCCCCACCTACCGTCTTTCCTTCTCTTTTTGGGTTTTCTTCTTCTCCTCTTCTTTTTAATTTTAGTTTTGTCATTTTTCTGGCTTTTCTTTGTTCTCTTTTTTTTTATTCTTTCCCTCCTCCCTTCTGACTCTCTTCTTCACGAGACCAACGTCCTCCTTTCTTTTTCAATTTTTTTTACTTTTTCACTCTTTCGATACTTTTCTTTTGCTTTTGTTTCTTTTTACTATTTTTTTTTTGGTCTTCTTCTTCCAGCGACCTCTCTGCACGCCAAAGCCACCTTCTCTCCTACGCCCTCTTTCACCGAAACTCATCGATCAAACCAGTCCCATTTTAAACGAACCTCACTATTTTTTGTCACCCACATCGACACCGCTCGCACTCGGGCCACCACCGAGCCGACACCCACTCTCTCCCCTAAACGGACAAGGAAGGAATACGGGACATAACTTGCACAAAAATAAGCCGAAAACAACATATGGCCATATAAACACGAAATGGACCGAACAAAAACGTGCAGAACAGCAACAAAACGCATCTATCAACGACGGGCGCGTATAATGGACGAGGGTTCAAGAATAGTCATGCTAGCTTCACTTAGGCATTTATACAAACAGTTCGCGGGCATTACCAAATGTTTGGATTTCTGACTCAACCGAGACTCGAAATGGGACCAGGGTTCTCGGAAAATGACCAGCAACACACAGAGGTTTGGCTAAAGATTTATAGGCGCCGAAGGAACTAAAGCTCATGCGAACAGGTCGTCCACGAGCTCCGGTTCAACGCCCTACAAAAACGGAGCAGTAGAGAATGACCTACTTGGTTCAACGAGAAGAGCCGTGACGGACAGCAACTCACGAACGGACCACCGATGGCGGCCACAACTCCCCTTCAACTTCTCTCTCTCGGATATCTCTCCCCTCCCGGTTCTCCGTCTCTTCCTCGCTTGTGTGCTCTCCTTTTTTTCTCCGCTTTCCTCTGGTTTTATACCCGGCCAGCAAGCGCGCATGGCCTCTGCGGCTGCCAGCTTGCCGGCCGAAATGCCCCCTCCGACCCGCGGATCACGCTGGTCGCCTGCAATCCCGATCCCCTGCTCCCGGTCGTTGCTCCATTTTTCTGTTCTCTGCAGGTCGTCGCGCGAAGGACAGCAGGAGGGAGACGACCGGTTCGTGCGCGGGTTGGGCTGAAGGGAAAAGGTGGATGGGCCGAGCTGGTGGGCCGCGCTAGGGAAAAGGAAAAAAAGGGAGAAAGGGGCTAGCCTAGGGTTTGTCTAAACCCAGGCCCAGCTACCCCCTTTTTTTTTTTTTTTTTTTTTCGAAATTTTCTTGTACTAATTTTTTTGATAAAAAATTTTGATTGATTATAAGACTAGTGACACAAATTCTCCTAATGTCTACGTGTGATGCAATTTTAATGAAAATTTTTTGTTGAGAGGTTGGAAATCAATCCCCAATTTTTCAATGCAATTAAGAAACACTTAAACAAATCGCCAAAATTTAGGTGTCAACAGGCACCCTTCTAGGTATGTGATGGGGCCAAACGGCTGATTGTGCCGGTTACTTGAGACTTGTTCTTGTTTAAACTCATTTCAACTTCAAATGAAGCTTGTTTTCTAAGAGTGAGGAATTCTTGTTGGTGTGCGCGGTCATTTCTGTAATCTGTTTTCTTCAATGTGTGGATTAATAGAGAAGAGAAGATTCGATGGCATGCAGAGTAAGGCTGCGTTTGTTTGTATTTCTTTTTTTTGTTTTTAAACACTTTTTCTGTTTTTTTTGTTCTTTTGTTCCCAACAAAAAAAAACAAACAAGAAACACAAATTTTGTGTTTCTTGTTTCAAACACAAATCGAAACACTTTTGAAATTTTTCTTCTTTTTCTTCTTTTTTTTTTTTTTTTTTCTTTCGCCGGTCGCCGGCCTCGGCCATGGCCGGCGACCGGCCGACGAGGGCCGGCGGCCTCGCCCTGTGCACGGTGAGACCGAGCTCGCCCGGCCGGCGAGATGTCGGCGTGTCGGGCCGGGCTCGCGGCCGGCCGGGCGAGCTCGGCCTCGCCGGATCTGGCGAGCTCGAGCTCGCCCAGCCAAGGCGAGGCCGACCGCGCCCAGCTACGGCGAGGCTCGACCTTGCCGTGCCGGCGAGGCCGCCGCCAAAAGAAGAAAAAAAGAAAAAGGAAAAAGAAAAAAGAAAAAAAGGAAAAATAAGAAAAAAATAGAAAAAATAAAAGAAATAAAAAATTATACAAATTTACCAAACGTGTTTCTATTTATTTTTGTTCCTAACAAGTTTACCAAACGCGTTTTTTTGTTCGAAATTGTTCCTAG
Source organism: Eucalyptus grandis (assembly GCF_016545825.1). Classification (NCBI taxonomy): domain Eukaryota; kingdom Viridiplantae; phylum Streptophyta; class Magnoliopsida; order Myrtales; family Myrtaceae; genus Eucalyptus; species Eucalyptus grandis. Next base: position 40,755,919 of record NC_052619.1, read on the forward strand.
GAACAGAAACACTTTTTTCTATTTCTGTTCCCTGGAACAATTTTTAAACAGAAACGCAAACAAACGCACCCTAATATACCTGAGTGGTTCTTGTTTGCCCAGAGGGAATTTTACTTAGAATTAGCAATCTGTTCATAAAGTCAAATCACAAAAGAACAAGAGATCCCTAATTACAACAGGGTATGTAGAGGAGTATCTAACTCCAAAAACAGAAGCAGGCATTCAAGGTTAAACCAATGGGATGAAAAACTATTACGATAAATGTACACAGTTCTATGAACATTGCAGCGAAAGAGTTTCATCTAGGCTAAACCTTTCGCAACATTTCTCATCACAGCGGGATTTTGCCATCGCCATCCCTTTGAATAGATAACTCGCATCTTGGTACGTGGATTCAATAGTTTATTTGGTAATTAGGGAATAACATTATCGCAAGTTTCTTTAACTGGAGACTACAATCCCGAAGGTATGTTTATCAAGCTGTGCGTGCAAATGCAGCCCAATGAGAGGATGGGTCATTCCCGAAATCTTGCACAGCAATAGTACAGAGAGTACTCAAGAAGGCAAAATTCAAAAAGAGTCGCCGATCTTGACTATAGTATTACAAGATAGTTCATCCTCGAATTCAGTTGCACGAGTATCCACATTCCAGTCAAGCACATTAAAACTCAAACTCTACTTACCGTCTCTCATTATTCTAGCAAACCAAAGATGATTGAATGGCCATTCATTGAGCAGACATCTAACCCTACATCTGGACAGAGTACTAAAAGCACGATAAACTTACTAAAGAATAGACTTTCGACACTATTTTTTTCTTCAAAATCCACAAGATCATTCAACAGCTCCACCACCAAGGTAGGGAGAAACGAGAGTTTCCAAATAGATGGCATATTCGGTAACAAAGTCCGTCCCTAAGAGATGATCTTGGCTAGTATTATACTTTGGATTAAACAGAATCATCCACTTCCTATCCATCAAAAAAACAATTTTTCCACTCCTTGTGTACGCAAGGGGGATCTTCTTGAAGGGCGTATTCCAATTTATGAAGGCATTGGAATCAATACTGAACCATTTTTCCCACCGTGCTCCTATCCCGTACTCATCTGTCATCCATGCCTCAATGCGGGGATTTTGGGCAGTATTGTATATGAACAGATTCACCCCATGAATCTCGAGTCCCAAGAGTAGTATGTCCTCATCGATCGGAGGGACTGGAAGCACCTGGTGAAATTTCTCTTCCGACAAGTCAAATGACATAATCGCAGAAAAGCCCTCCTCATTCATGTTCCAGACATAGGCTGCGTTTGGTTCGGATTTGCAATGGGCTTTTGAGTCCAATGCAAATCTTTGAAAGCCCAAAGTTACTTGGGGAAAATGCAGTTGTGTTTGGTAAAAAAAATTTTGCAAATGGACTTTGAGTTGAATGTGTGTTTGGTAAAAGAAACTTTCACAAGGGGCTTTGATGGGTATTATTTTTTTTTTTTTTTTTTTTTTTTTAATTGGCTAAACCCTTCGCCGACCGGCGAAGGGTCGGGCCCGCCGCGAGCCGATCCGCGCCGCGCCGTCGCCGAAGTCGCCCGAGGTCGCGACCCTCGGCGAGGGTCACGCGACCCCCGAGGGCCGCCGAGGTCGCCGACCTCGGGCGACTCGCCGACCTCGGGCGACCCGGGTCGCTCGACCCGGGGCTATGCGACCCGGCGACCGCCCGGGTCTCGCGGCCGCAGCGGCCCTCGCCTAGGTCTCGCGAGGTCGCGCGACGGCAAGGGCCGCCCGCGCCGTGAGACCCAGGCGGCGGTCGCCCGGGTCGCGCGGCCCCGGGTCGAGCGACCCCGGTCGCCCGAGGTCGGCGACCTCCGGCGCCCCTCGGCTGGTCGCGCGACCCTCGCCGGAGGTCGCCCGACCTCGGCGACCTCGTGATGGCGCCGGCGCCCGATTCGGCTCGCGCCGCCCTTCGCCGTCCGACGAAGGGTCGCTCTTTTTAATTTAAAAATAAATAAATACAAGGGTAAAAACGAAAATATGAAAAATTTATGAGAGTAGTTTAGGAAGAAATTTTTTTTTTTAACATTCCTGGGAGACTTTCACTTGAAAGCCCTTTAATGATTGCTAAACACCCTATTTTAGGGTGAAAGGGCTTTTAGGGCTTGGATGGGCTTTCTAAATGCCCATCCAAACGCACCCATAGACGTGCCAGTGTAAGGCCCCTTTCCAATAAAGGGCTGGGCCGCAACATTCGACTCCCTCTTCCTGGAACGGAACTTCTATCATCGTCATCCTCCAGGAACAGGATTTGAGCGAAAATATTGCCACCTTCCCATTTTCAACTTCAACAACATCCCCTACTACTAGGGCTATTTTGTAGTCATCAGAATGAGTCATATCCGAATCCGTAAAATGAATTATTTCTGGCTCCACTGAATAACGTAGCTTGATCAACAAAATCGGAACCGGGCAACCCGATATACTCCCTGGTGGTCGGGTTATATATGACAAAATTGCTGGGGCCAATTAAACATAACAGGCCATCGCAGGACCCCACGATGCGGGACTCCTGCAAAGGTTTGATCCCATGAGGTACCACCACGCGACCCTCGCCGCCGCCGTCGAGCGCTTCGTAGTCCACGGTCTTGAGGGGGCCGATGCCGCCACCGATGATGATTCTCTGGCTAGGGATCAAATCCCCTGCCTTCAGCCTCTGCAGATGCCACTTGGCAAAGGCCCGGTCGGAGATCAGAGACCGCCACTGCTTGCAGACCCATTTGAATCGCACCAGCGACTTCGCTGGTAACCTCAAGAGTATGTCGACGACGACATCCTCGGGTATACTTTCAGCCATTGTTTGGGCAAAACGGAAACAGGAGAGATCTCGGACGCGGTCGATTGGGTCGGCGATGGCCCGTAGCCGGCTTTCTCGAGAGGTCCCAAGGCCACTGCCGGACACGGGTGGAGGGGGAACTCGCCGGCGTGGGCGGCGGTCGCGCGGTGGAGCCCGGCAGCTGGGCGGAGGCAAGGCAGAGGAGGAGGAGGAGGAGGAGAAGAGAGCTGGCGTGGAATTTTCAATTGGGCATATTTCCAACTTTCCTGAATTTTATGAAACCCTAGAAATTGCTGCCTTATTATATTATATAATATATTGTCTATTTTGTCCATTTCCCATAATATCCTTCGCAGAACAAAGTATCCCATCATGGCATAGAAGGGCCATAACGTACATTCACACTTTATCTCTCTCTCCCCCCGTAAAGATCAAAGAGTAAATCGACAAAAGTTGTGAATTACACATTTCGTGGATCTTGGACAGAAAATATAAACTATAAGAAAATTAAAGGTCTTAAGATTGAGAATAATCGTCACCGGCCATGTAAAGATACCTGGAATATCCAAATAAATAGATTGATAAATTTAAACATTTGCGTTTTTGATTGATCGATAGTCATATAAATTAAAATTCAAGTATTTATATATATAATCTACAGTTAATAAACGTGTAAGAAGAACGATACCAGTTGTATGTGCTTTAGTCAATCTAACATTCCTTTCTCACATATGTGGGATTGTAGATTCTACCATCTATGGGTTATACTCCTTTCACCGACGATTACCTCTTTTGACATCACATTTAAGTGTGTTGATTTTATCACTTGATGATTACTTCTCTAATAATTGCATCTTGGTCGATTGTTTATCATGTTCTCTCTTCCCAAGTCATTTTTCTTTTCACTACCTAATGATCTTGTCGAGATCGTCTTGTGAAACATTTGGGAACTTGTGTTTGGCTCACAACCGGGAGTTCGAGTTGAAGATCACTAGATGTTGTCAAGAGTGACTCCCTCAAATGAAGCACTCGATTTTTATACATGGATTGCAATTTGCGTAGGCCATGAATTCATCTTTCGACTACCAATTGTGTTTTCCAACTAGTTAGTTTTAACCACAAAGGGGCACCATTCCATTGTGATGGGGCATTGTAACCGAAAGTTATTTCCATTATCAATGAAAATGATGAAGCATAAATTCTTACTAATCGTGAAAACATTTTTTATTTAACTTATTCTTTTGAGCGGTGATAATGATCTGAAACTTTAAAATATCTTTTGAATTATCAATATCCCGCAAAACAAAAGGATATTAGATTTTTAATTACATCTACGAAGAGATTATAGCGATGCTTATAAAATTCATTTGCGAACAGTTGAACAAAATAAATGAACTACAGATTAGGTTTCTACCATGTCCATAAACGATAACGAAAGGAAGCCATGCACAAACACCATATAGAAATGTTTGCTCGATTCACATCTTCGATTTGCCAAACTACATCTCAATAGATGGATGCAGAACAATTCGACGACCCACCGTAAGATCCTTCTCCCCTTCAACCCTCCGAGATCGGTCGCCTTGGAGAAAGTCATTCGCAGCATTGACGACGCCGCAACCACTGTGCTCCATCATCCACTCAAACTTTCGAGGTTCGAGGCTCGAGCTCCGAATTTATGTCGCTCGAACCCTGAATCGTTAGTGTTACGGAATGCGACTACCAGGGAGTCCTGCAAAATCCCAAACCCAAATGCTAATCTTCTGCTTTTTGTCGACTTATGGTTAAAAGATTTGCGAAGCCTACTTTTACAGTTCTCTTGTTAGAAACGAGTCTCTCTCGAATCACTAGATAAGGTTGCCGTGTGCTTGCTTTAACATTCACATGAGTTAGTCGAATGTTCACCACGTAACGAGACCGAGTAAATTGTTGGTGAAGTTACACGAAATCGGATCGGACAACACTAGCAAAACAAAGATGATTGAGTGGCCGTTCATCGAGCAGAGATCCAACCCTAAATCTGGAGAGGATAGAGTACTGAAGGCATAAGGAAGTTACTAAACAATTACCAGATCTTATAATAGACTATTAAGACTCTTTATTTATTTGTCAAATTCCACAAGGTGGTTCGACATCTCAAGATGGCCAGATCTCCCCAATAAAGCAAACTCGAAAGAAAACAGTTAATCTGAATTGCTCATTGCCAAGATAGGGAGAAACAAGAGTTTATGGGATAATTCTTATGAGTATCACCCTCAGGATTGAACAGAATCACCCGGTCCTCATCCATCAAAGAAACCATTTTTCCGGTACGCAAGGAGGGAATGCCAAGAGGCAGGTATGCAATCAAACCTGAACTATTTTGTCCACGACCCGCCGCACTCATACCTTATACATGCCTCGATGTGGTAGTCACAACCATAGCGGTCACGGGCGCTACCATATATGAACAGACTAGCCCTGTGAATCACAAGTCCCACAAAATCTATGTCCATGACTTTAGAGACCGAAAGCTTCCGGTGGAATTTCTCTTCCGACAATTAAATGACATAATATCAGTCCTATGATTTGGGCTTTGGTCAAAGACACACTAGTTAAGGCCTCGTTCCAATAAACTCCTTCGTCGCAAACCTCGAGGCGGCTTTCTTCATTGAACTGGACTTGTATCCTTCTCCAAGATTCGGACTTGAGAGAAGATATTGCCACCTCCCAAATTTCACAGAGGCCCTCTACTATTTTGTAGTTGTCAGACCGAGAGTCATATCCAAATCCATAGAATAACCCATTTTGTCGATATAAAAATCGGAAACGGGCAACTCTCTATACTCCCCAGTGGTCAAGTTATATATGACAAAATTACAACAAGGTGCTTAGAGGAGTATCTGACTCCAAAAATAGAACCGATGTTCAAGGTAAGACCGATGGGGTGAAAAACTATTACAATGAATGTAAACCGTTCTATAAACATGGCAATGAAACAGTTTCATCTAGGCTTAACCTTTCACACCGATTCACATCATGCGGGATATTGCCATCACCAACCCTTTGATTAGATAGCTTGCGTCTTGGTACGTGAATTCAATAGTTTATTCCGTAATCGATTAGAGAATAGCATTATCACTATTTTCTGTGAATGGAGATTACACTTTGCATTGATACCAATAATATGTTTATCAAGCTGTGCAAATGCAGCTCAATGAGAGGATGGGTCATTTTTGAAATCCTGTACAACAATAGTATACAGAGTGCTCAATAAGACAAAATTCGAAAAGAGAATGGAAAAGGAAAAAAAAACAATAAAGGAGTGATAATCATGTTAGACATGAAAAGCCACTGATGTTAACTACAGAATTACAAGACGGTTCATCCTCGGATTCAGTTGGCACAAAGCTTAAGTACGAGAGTATCCATACTCCAGTGAAGCAAATTGAAACTCAAACTCTACTTGTTATCTCTTCTAGCAAAACAAAGATGATTGAATGGCAATTCGTCAAGCAGACATGTAACCCTACATATGAAGCGGACAGAGTGCTAATAACACAATTAAGTTGATAAAGGACAGACTTTCAATGCTCTCTGTTTCTTCTTCAAAATCCACAAGATCATTCAACAGCTTCACCGACCTTTTTTTGGGGGAGTTTGCGTCGGAAAAAGTGCCGGTTCACTTGAACTTTTAAAGTATGTTCTAAAATATAAATTAAGCCTTTAATTTCTAATAAAAGAACTATTAAAACTGGTGTAGGAATAAAATAGCACAATAATACAAAGCTTACAAGAAAGGAAATAAATATCATAAAATTCCTTCTAGGTCTAGTGCTAAGAGTCTAAAAATCAAAAGGATTATCTGGACTACTATTTCGTGTATTATGAGCTCTTCTAGAAATACGAGTACGTCCTCCATGTAAGCAATATTGATGTCTGGCTGCAAACTTAGTATTAAAATATTATAGACTAATCTGGATATTACCTAAAAATTCTGGGTAATTAACTTGGGCTAGTGTGAAAGAATTAAAACTATATGTGAGCTCTTCTATTAGTTCTGCTACTATGCAATGAATGTAAAGAGGACAGTGAGATGTCATGCAAGAGCGGGTGCTTATGGGAGTTAATTTAATGAGACTTAATCCTGCTCGGTACTAGGCTCATCTTCATTTCCAAGCTAAGTTTCCACCAAATCAAAGACCTATACCCTTATGTTCTTATATCCAACCTATCTTCCAGGTTATAATGGATCAGCGCTTCTGTTCCTGCAGGCTGCCTACTGTGGCAGGGGTATCCCACACCCTATCTTCCTCCTATATTTGCCTACGGTCAAAACGGGTACTTTCTTCCGCCTCCTGCGTAGTTTTTTCCCCTTCGAGGACCTCTGGGCTAACTTTGGAATGACTTCGGGTGTTTCAAAATCCTAACTATTATCAGACGGGTTGATAATAGTTTCATGCAGGAATGAAATGCTGAGCATGATAACATGGAAGAAAATTTGGATATAGAACAAGCCTATAGGCTTTAAGTAATTGGAAACGTACAATGGAAGATAGCCGTTCCCTTTCGGGAAGGCCTCGAACTAAGCAAAGAAACTTTTGCAAGAACTCGGAGACCTCGGGCTGAACTTCTTCTTTATTGCTAAAAGGAAAATTTACAGGATGGGAGTGATTACAAGGGCGGTTTGCGGAAGTTCACAGCTTAAGGATGCTTGTGAGCTTCTGAAAACCGGTGCCTACAACTAATGCCGGAGTATGGCTTATATAGCCATCTCAAAAGAATAAAGATTACAAAATTCCCTTGCGGGAGAAGAAAAGAAAAAGTTTCTACTGGATTCTGCTTAGGTGTCCAGGTTATGCTCCGCGATAGTGTCTAAAGACGCTGGCGTGGCTGGACTATCGTGTTCTCTGTCTTCACGCTCTAAAGTATTTCCACTAACACTTTCTTCACTGGAAAGATGAGTGTCGTGAAATCTCTGGTCCTGTGCTATGGCCTCTTGCATTAAAGCTTCTTTAACCAAGTCTCCCATCAACTCTTTAAGCTGTTTCTTCCGGTGGAAATTCTCTTCCCACAAATCAAATGACATAATCTCGGTCCTATGATTTAGGCTTTGGTCAAAGACGCACCAGTGTAAGGCCACGTTCCAATAAACTCCTTCGCCGGAAACCTCGAGGCGGCTTTCATCTAACTAGACTTGTATCCTTCTCCAAGATCCGGACATGAGAGAATATTTCCACCTCCCAATTTTCATAGAGGCCCTCTACTATTTTGTAGTCGTTAGAGCGAGAGTCATATCCAAATCTATAGAGTAACCCATTTTGTCGATATAAATCGGAAACAGGCAACTCTCTATACTCCCCGGTGGGCAGGTTATATTTGACAAAATTACAGCAAGTTGCTTAGATGAGTAAATGACTCCAAAAATAGAACCGATGCTCAAGGTAAGACCGACGGGATAAAAAAACTATTACAATGAATGTAAACTGTACAATAAACAATGTGATGAAACAGTTTCATCTAGGTTTAACCTTTCACACCGATTCACATCATGTAGGATGTTGCCATCGCCAACCCTTTGAATAGATAGCTTGTGTCTTGGTACATGAATTCAATAGTTTATTCCGTAATCGATTAGGGAATAGCATTATCACTATTTTCTTTGAATGGAGATTACACTATGCATTGATACCAATAGTATGTTTATCAAGCTACGCGAATGCAGCTCGATGAGAGGATGAGTCATTTCCGAAGTCCTGTACAGCAATAGTATACAGAGTGCTCAAGAAGACAAAATTCAAAAAGAGAATGGAAAAGAAAAAATACAAAAACAAAGGAGTGATAATCATGTTAGACATGAAAAGCCACTAATGTTAACTCCAGAATTACAAGATGGTTCATCCTCGGATTCAGTTGGCAAAAAGCTTAAGTACGAGAGTATCCACACTCCAGTGAAGCAAATTGAAACTCAAACTCTACTTGTTATCTCTTCTAGCAAAATAAATATGATTGAATGGCAATTCGTCAAGCAAACATCTAACCCTACATATGGAGCGGACAGTGCTGATAGCACAATTAAGTTGATAAAGGACAGACTTTCAATGCTCTTTATTTCTTCTTCAAAATCCACAAGATCATTCAACAGCTCCACCGACAAGACAAGGAGAAACAAGAGTTTCCAAATAGATTGCAAATTCGATATCGCAGCCCCCATCTATGGGATAATCCTTGCAAGTATTATCCTCTGGATTAAATAGAATCATCCGCTTCATATCCATCTGGAAAACGATTTTTCCACACCATGTGTACGCGAGGGGGTCCTTCCTAAGGGGGGTATTCCAATTTATGAAGGCACTGCAATCAACACCGAACCATTTTGTCCACGATGCTCCTCTCCTGTACCCATCTGTAATACATGCCTCGATACGGGGATCACAGGCGCTATCATATATGAACAGATTGGCCCCATGAATCCCGAGTCCCGAGAGATGTACGTCCTCATCGACTTTAAGGACTGGATGCACCGACGAAATTTCCTCTTCCAACAAATCAAATGATATAATCACAACTTCACACTTGTTGTCTATGCTCCAGACATGGCCGCACCAGAGTAAGGCCCCTTTCCAATAAACTCCTTGGCTGTAAATTACGACATCACTTTGTTCCACTTCCTGGAACTGGACTTCTATGCTTCTCCACGAACTAGACTTGAGCGAAAATATTGCCACCTCCCAATTTTCATCACTAGAAACATCTGCTGCTACTATTTTGTTGTCATCAGATTAAGAGTCATATCAGAATATCTGACTTCACCAAATGACTCAGTTTGATGAACAAAACCAAAATCGGACAACTCAATATACTCCCTGGTGGTCAGGTTATGTATAAGAAAATTGCTAGGGCCAAACATACCAGGCCATCGGAGGACCCCACGATGCGGGGCTTCCAGAAAGGTTTGATCGGATGAGGTACCACCATGGGACCCTCACCGTCGTTTAGCGCTTCGTAGTTTACCGTCTCGAGCAGGCTCTTGCGGCCGCTGATGATGAAACCTTCTTTTAATAGTATTTTAATAATGTTTTCCATGATATTAGTGGATGTTATTTGAACATTCCCTTTTCTATTTATCTCAACATTTCGTACAGAGATTATTATATTGGCATTTTGCAAATTTCCCATAATATCATTCATAGATCAAAGTGTCGCATCTTAGTAGATCAAATACTCGTATTTCTCTGACTTGTCCTCCCTTTTCTTATGAGCTTTATCGACGTTTTTTGTTTTTCTTATTTTTGTGCTGGTCGACAACTATAGGGCCTAGCTAACACCTCTTCAGAAAAAGATGAACTCGGGAAATTGCACTTGGAATGAAGGACACAAGCTGTACGTTATTGGAAAATAGACTTGAAGGCTCGTTGTGATTCGTAGATTGCAATTGCAATTTTTCGAGTTTAATTAAGCCTTGAACCAAGCAGAAGAAACCAAGGGAACAATTACCAAGAGCATGGATGATGTGGGTTTTGATAGGTTTGTAGGTTCTAGGCCCTTCAAGACCATAGACTACAAAGCGCTGGACGGCTACAGCAGGTGGAATTAGCGATTTAGTTCCAAGGGAACTCCACTTGGTAAAGTGACAGTGAGGTATTTTGAGGAAGTATCTAATCAACGAACAGAACTAAGGTAAAACGCATGAGGTCAAAAACATCACAATGATTGCAAATTGTTCTACACACATTGTGGTAAAAGGACATCATCCAGGCTAAATCTGTCGCATCGTAACGCGTCATCATATGTGGATTTCAATCATTTATACGACAATCAACTACGAAATTTCAATATCACCAGTTTCTTTAATTGGAGAAACTACAAATATGGCTTGGTGCCAATGGTACATTTTTCATGCCGTGCGAGAGTAGCCCGAATAGAGGATGGGTTATTCACGAAATCTTGTACAACAATAGTATGCTGATTATTAACTACAGCAAGTAAAAGATGGTTCTTACTCTATTTCAGCTGGCACAAAGTCTCAAGTGTGTGAGTTTTCCGGTCCAAGCGTAACAAAAATTGAACTCTACTTTGTTGTCTCTCACAAAAGCTTATTCTTCCCGTTTGATGCAATCTCAGTACTTCATGATTCCATAGCACCATCCTTCGAAGGCAAGCCAAGGATTCGCAGATTGTGATCCATCTATCCGATTGCAATGTACTTTGAATCTAGACGAACTTAATGCTTGTCATTTTACCTACAATTGCAACTAGAATGAATGTCACGTTTAGAGTCTCTTCAATAACCATCATGTTTTTTCTATTTTTTTGTTCTTTTGTTCCCTAGAGCATTAAAAGAATATCAACTAATTTTTCTATTTCTTGAAAAAGAAAAATGGTCAGGGAATAGATTTGAAATAAAACTAAAAGTAAAAAAAAAAAAAAAATCTATTTCATTGTTTCTGATAATAGAAATTGATAATTCTATTTCTAAATAGAATTTGTTTCCGAGAATAGAAACATTACCAGATGTAGCATGTGCAAGATTTCAAAGGAGGAGAAAAGGAGGAGGAGAGGCAGAGATGACCTATCCCGAATAGATCAGGGAAAAACTTGATACAATTTACTCTAATTTTATACTTGATATACTCTGGCAAAGCACAACATATTTAAGTTATTCCCCAAAGCAGCTTCCACTACTAAACGAAACAGGAGGAAAGCAGTATAACAATACGTTGTGATTCTAGACATGCACTACCACTGGACAGAAGAATAGAAGAACACAAAGTATCTCGATCTCGAATACTTGAGAGGTGAAATAATCCTCCTATTAACCTTACCAGAAAAAAAAAAAATTAATCCTCCTATTAGTGCATAGAGTTATGGTGCTCTCGGAAAAACTATGGAAATTTTATGAGGGTAGAAAGGTTTCAAGAGAATTCAGACTTTTGAATTTCTCACTTTTTCTAACCTTATGTTTGGTGGAATTTTGTTATAAGCAAATTATCAGAAATATACTTGCTTTCTTTTTTCAGATAATATTTTCAGCTACTGGAGAAATTGAAAAAAAGGCAAATACAATGAAAATAAAGAACAGGTAAATATTCTGTAAACAAACACATCCTTTATTACCTTATTATTTTCAGAATTTGCGTACAAAATCTACCATAGAAACTCACATTATATTTGAGCCAGCAAGTGCAAGATAACATCCATTATGATCAAATCCAACTGGAAAATAAGAGAGAGTCCCAGTCATAGTTATATTTGCACAAATAATTTACACTCACTAAGCCAACCCTCCTCCCGCTTCCCTCTCCTCCCCTCCTTCCTCCCCTGTCTCTCTTTCCTTTTTCTTTTTCTTATTTTTTCCCTTTGTAAAAGAAGAGAAAATAGAACCAATATAATGTATAATCTTCTTTGAGGGAGCTCTATAGAAAAAGTTCAATCTTCATAACAAATCCAGGCAAACAAGGAGGCATCCATTGCTCACTGCCATCCCAGATCTACTTTCACTACAACAAGCAGGGCTAAGAGGGCTAAGAGGGTGTTATACCAGAACCTGTCTCTATGTCTTGTCATATGCTGAAAATGTGCGAAAGTTCTTCAACTTCCGCAAATCCCACAATTTAACCCCAACCCGAGCTTCAGTCTATGAAATAAATCTCCAAGTCATATGGCATGTCCAAAATCTCTATTGATAATAAAAGAGAGATCAGAGGAACACTTACCGCAAGGAAGTTTCCATTCTTAGAGAAAGATATAGCAGTAATTGCCCCGGTTGGCCAGAAAGTGTTGTAACATTTGCCTGTTTCTATCACACCCTGAAAATATCATGAAGGGGGATGACACAGCCGTCCTTCGACCTGAAGGATGCAATCTCAAAGCTCCCAAAATCCAACTCCTAAAAGTCCCCTTGTTGATATCGCTCTCATATTACTCATCATTAGCTAAGAAGCCTGAAAAAGATTAGAAAAATAAAGGGATGAGCAATCATAGGTCAGTGAGTAGTGCATTTCTTCTAAATGGATTGAGCACCTACTATGCATGTTTATAAACCAAACTGCAACTCTTTTAACTCAAATACATAATATAACAAACATAAAATAAGAGAATAAGAGAATAAGAGAATAAGTCACATAGCAGATTCATTTCACAATAATATCATAACAAACATTAATGGTCCAATTCATTGATCAATCTCATTAATTCACATGCCAATGGTCCATTTAATTGGTTAATCTCATCGATGGTCTAATGAAATCACACATCGATGGTTTATTCCAACGACTAATTTCAAATCATACGTCGATGGTCCATTTCATCGACTAAACTCAAATCATATGTCAATGGTTCATTCCATAGACCAACTTCATATCACATGTCAATGGTCCACTCCATTGACTAAGCTCATATCACATGTCAATAGTCTAATCCATTGACCAATCTGTTGCTCAATATCAAGTCATGGTCACGACACAACACTTAGTGACAACGTGACCAGGATTTCCCCCTTAGCAAGGTCTCCACCTATTATTAACCAGTGGTTCGGCCCACAAGGGTATCCTAGAGTAAGCATCTTACTAGGCATACAGCTATATTAAGCATCAACACCAATCTCCATAATTTACAAAGCCAGATCCAAAAATCATTTCATATGTCATAATATATTTAATAAATCAACCACATAACCTTTCACAACTCAATTTATTCGCTACAAATACTTTTTGTAAAATATTTCTCAAATCATTTTAGAACTCATCTCATAAACTAGTTTTACAATCCAAATCAAATCAAATACTTGTCAAAAAGCTTATCACAAATTGATTTCTATATTAACATTCCATATACCATCTCAAAGTTTACATTTTCGTAAAAAAAATTCACAGACCCAAAATATGTAATATTTCTCAACTTCGTTCATCAAACAGAATATATATTTCGACCAAAAAGTTTTCACTCTATTTTCAAATACCAAAACGTAGTAAATATCTGATTCAAATTTTATGTAACAAACATGCTTATTCATAACTCATAAAATATCAAATCTTTATCATTTTAAAGGCATGAGCTTATAAATTCTTAGAAGAAATAGCACCACTCATTTGAGAAAGCCGAAAATCAACTTATGTGGTTACTCAAGCCAACACATTCGTATTCCTATCAATTAATCAAAAACAATATCCAAACCAAGTAATATGCTACTCTCCAACTAAAAACTAGATTAAATTATGCTTATTCATCGATAAAACGATACCTACGTGCTAATAAACCACATATTCAAAGCGATCATTTAAGCTGTCCGCAATGTGAAACTTGAGGGCGAAAATTGGTCACCTCATAACTTTCTCTACCAAACCCCATTTCAAGCATACTTATAGTCAATGGAAAGCCCTTCCAACATACTACAAGAACCCCAATTTAGCCAACCCGAAATCAAACAAAAATCAACAAAATATGGCCCCAAAATCCCAGTCGTGCTCTGTTCATCATGCATGATAAACTTTAAAATTTTGTTTCCGGCAAATCGTAAGCTCAAATTACGATCCGTAAAATCTTACAACTCCACAACACCCTAAAATATAATTTCTTTAAAAATACATGGCTCAACGACTCAAAAATCATACTTCGCCACTCTATTTTCCCAAAATTCTGAATTTCAAGCCCTAAGTCCAAACTTAATTTGATTGAATGAACCGCGGGGGGTGGTGCAGGGGCACGGGTGCTTACCGGGCGTTGCATTGTATGGTTGAGGTGGCTTGGCAAGGCTCCCATGGCGACAATGCATGAAACCCTCTTTTTCTCCATTTCCTTCTTCTCCTTCTCCTTTTCTTTACTTTCTTTCCCTTGCACAAGCTCTCTGGTCTCCCTTTCTCTCTCTCCTTCTTTTCCCTTCTCTCTTTCCCTTTTTATTTCCTCCTTTCTCTTTTTATTTTTTTCTTTTCTTTTCTTTCCTTCTCTCTTCTCTCTCTCTCTCTCTCTCTCTCTCTCTCTCTCTTTCTCTCTCTCTCTTTTTTGACTGGGTCAAAACTCATATTTTACAATTTCAAAATGAAAAACAGCTACAATAGCATGTCGCCCTACCTAAAACGGATAGAAGAGGAACAATAAATGCGCAAGAATAAAACATGAGAAGAAGGCAAAATCGTGGAGGTGATTGACTTGTCTCGAAATGATCAAGCAAGATTGTTGGGCTATAACCATGAAGAACTAAACTTACTGGAACAATATGGTGAATACAAAAATGAGGATGCTAGTATATGGAATTCTGCTACTTACATTTTCCCTCCATTTTCTAACAACATGCCAAGTTGGTATATTGCGACTAAATTGACTATGAGTAACAAAAGCTGAAAATAGACCAAGGAATACTGCACATGCAAATCGTCAGGGTGGGATGCAAGATTGTCATATCATATTTTATGGGGGTAAGTATACTAGAAGTGCCAAAAGTTGTGTACGACGCTCACTTTGGTGCCAAAAGTTTATTTTGGGTCGCTTAAGTGCCAAAAAGTTTGAAAAATCATCATTTCAGTGGTAATGTCAATTTGATTGGCTGGAAATCCAATGACACTTTTTTTTATTAATTTTTGAAGTCAACATGGTTCGTCAGAAAGTACAGTCAACATGAAAACAACAAAACAACACCGTTTGACATCTCTCCCTAAGTAAGAACCCTAAATCTCTAAATTCAAATAGAACCGGAAGTTAAAACTCTAACTGGCTAATTCGAGCGCCTACTTCGATTTTCTCCCAAAATTATTAGCTTGATCTTGCAAATGAAGGGTAGAAGCCCCAGCAGCAGCTCACATTCGTTCCAAAAAAGCGAATTGGATGGTGAGTGTTACTGTTGTTGCGAATTACTGAGTTTGAGAAGAACATCTT
Organism: Eucalyptus grandis; assembly: GCF_016545825.1. Taxonomy (NCBI): domain Eukaryota; kingdom Viridiplantae; phylum Streptophyta; class Magnoliopsida; order Myrtales; family Myrtaceae; genus Eucalyptus; species Eucalyptus grandis. The sequence continues at coordinate 40,771,586 of NC_052619.1, forward strand.
GGACTCGGTTCAATTTGAGGAGAAGATTTCATAGGTGCAGGTATAGAGAAGGCTCGAAATACAAATATTTCAAATGGGTTGATGTGAAATTCTTCGGTTGAGTGACAAAGGTGATCATTGAGCTATTTGAAGGCCGACATCAACCTCCACCTACATTAATGGACAAGTTAGAGGATGTTGACTCAATGCAAGCTCAAATGAAGGGTTTAATTGAAGCTACTCAATTCAACCTAATCACATCATCAAGTGTCAATGACTCAAGAAATGGCAAAACATGGGCTAAATGAAGACAAGAGTGAACATGATCCACCAATATATAGTCTAAGGGGCAATTTTCCCCACTTAAGGTTACCAAAGCAAACAAATAGTTAAATAACGCCAATAGTATGTGGATTCAATAGTTTATTCGGTAATCGATTAGGGATTAGCATAGCATTATCACCACTTTCTTTAATTGGAGACTACATTGTGCTTTAATGCCAATAGTATGTTTGTCAAGTTGTGTGAGTGTAACACGATGAGAGGGTCATTTCTGAAATCTTGTATAGTAATAGTATATTGAGTATTTAAGAAGGCTCAATTCAAAAGGAGAAGGAAAAAAAAAAGAGTGATAATCATGTTAGGCATGAAGAGTCATCAAGGTTAACTATAGTAGTACAAAATGGTCCAACTCAGATTCAGCTATCACAAAGCTTAAGCGAACTTTGATTTTACAATGGCAATTTGATATACTCAGGTAAAGCACAAAATAACAACTCCCAAAATAGCTAGCATTACTAAAACGACAAAGGAGGAAAGTCAGAATTACAGCCAGCCCTGATCCAGGTCATACATTTCCACTGGACAGAAGGATAGAAGTTTAAGAGAATTCTACGTGAAAGTTGCCGCACAGACCTTTTATTTTACTCCTTCTAAAGAGTAATGGCAAGTGACATATGACAGTAATGGCAAGTGACTATGATGGTGTCATATGCGCCTAGATTTTTGGCGACATGCAAGGAGAAGTGTTTGGTGGCATGCTAGAATGCCCCTCAAAACCTAAAGCGAAAAGGAAAAGTTAATGTATTTGTTGTCATTGTATTTGCAATCATATTCTGTTCGGTCTTGATTGAGATATTTTAGTCTTCTTTCTCGATTTGAAGCCTCCCGTTAGTAATGGGTCCTTGTTTACTTGTAGGAGACAAACCAAACATTTGCATTCAAAACCTTATATGGGCAACCAAGATTGTTTCGACCAACTTATAAGTACCCACTGGTCATCATGCAACTTGTAGTTTACCTTTGCGGAGGTTGTCGGAGTAGGATATCTTCACGGAAGAATATCATACTTTCCTTTTGCCTTGAATAATGGTCCGCTTATGGTATAATTGATCATATTGATCCAAGTAAAAAGGACAACAAAAGAGCAAAATTATGTTTAATATGCATTGACAGGTTTGACTCTTTAGCATCCTAGATTTTTCAAGATCTGCAGTTTTGAAACTCGGCATTATTAAGATCTCCAAATCCTCTAGTTGAATAAGATCTCAATAGACTATTCTAATTTTCTACTGCAATAGCCAGACACCCAGAATCAATGCAACGGATCTCTTATTCTTACACAGAATTTACTCATCTTAATTACATTTACCGTGTCTCTAATCAACTATTGCAGCTACAACAACAAGGACTAATTGTAGCATTCAGTTCATTGCTGAATCTGTACAAATCGAGAGTGAACTTGAAGCTACTCAGTCCAACCTAATCACATCATTGAGTGTCAGTAGCTCGAGAAATGGCAACACATGGGCTAAATGAAGACAAGAGTGAACATGATCCACCAATATACAGTATAAGGGGTAATTTTCCCCGCTTAAGGTTACCAAAGCAAACAAATAGTTAAATAATGCATGGACCAAAATGATGCTCTTAGCAATGGCCTAAAGCATGTGAAGGATTAACCTGATAATGAAACAGAAATAGTGAGGACAACCAGTTGCACTGCATGTGGGAGTGAGATAGATGATAAGTTACTCACGCTCAGAAATACTACATCATATTGTGATCTCAAGACAATTTATAGCTGTATAAGCATAATAACTTCACAGATTATAAACTATCTTTCCTTAAACGGAAATTATGCGAATGTTTGGGATTCGTGATGTTAAGCGTCATGACTCAAGGGCATGACCTTTGTCTTAAGAGATTGAAAAGTATATTAAAGATAACTTCACGTGATGAGTTTTATAATTTCCACTTAGATAGAATCCTTATCTGAAATCGCATCAGCTAAATTTCTGCATAGGATACTTGTTCTCAAATACATCACTTTATGATATGAAGTAAATAATTGCTGGTTTTCTTGATTAGGTGCCAATAGGTACTACTACATATGCATGAATGACTCACTTGCACTTGGTGGTGGAGGCAACTTTGCCCTGTCCTTAGATGGAGATATGTAAGTTGTCGTTTACAAATTTCCATTTTTCCAATAAAGGAGGGGTCCATTTTTAATAATCTCTTTTGTATCTTGTTATGAATTAGGTTTTTTTTTTTTTTGGTCGAAAGAAGGCAATATATTAATTGAACCGAACATTACAACCCGCTTGAAAGGCATCAAAGGCTATAATGTCTAACAAAGGAGAAGGGGGGGAAAAGCCCAAGAAGGCATCAAAAGACCATTGTTATGGGCCTTAGCAGCCCAATCCGCAGCAGCATTGGCATCTCTTCGGAAAAACCTAATGCACGACTGAGCGAGACGAGGGAGCAGGGCAGCAGCTTCGGCGAGCAGAGGAAGAACCTCCCATGGCGACACTTGAAGATCATTCACCGCTTCAACCATCACAAGGCAGTTGGACTCGATGATAAGGGGATCTGAGGTCTTGTTGGCGTGGATCAAATGATGAAGGGTGAAACACAGAGCCTGAACCTCTACCTGCAAAGCCGAAGATGCAGGTACTGTCTTTGTGAATCCTTCGACAATATGGCCATTCTGATCAAGACAAAGGTAGGCAACTGATCCATGGTCGCTTCCTAGCTTGAAAGCCCCCATCAATATTTATCTTCAGAACACCGGGATCAGGGGGCCGCCATAAGCTGTCCAGATCTGGACGACTGCAATCAGCAGGAACAGGAGAAATTGCAGCTGTGCGAGCCTGGCTACATGCTTCAGCAACAACGTGAGAAGGAGCAGGAGTCTGTTGGTAGAATATGGACCAATTGCGAGACTTCCAAATTTGCCACAACAGTATGGCGATCCAGGTAATGTCTGTCTTGTAACAAATAGAGTAGCTAGCCAGTCTTCTATGCGAGTAATATCTGCTGGTAGTATAGGAACACTGATCTGGGGGTGGGACCAGACCTGGAAGGTCCATGGGCATAATAAAAAGAGGTGCTCTGAAGTTTCGGGTTGCTGGGTTGAGCAGAGGATACATATAGGATTGGCACAAAGTTTCCTGTGAAATAGGTTGTCCTTAGTGGGTATGGCGTTCTGGCATAGAGACCAAAGGAAAATTTTAACTTTAGGAGGGATTTGGAGTTTCCAGATTCTTTTACAAAGGTACTGTGGAGGTTGATATGAGGAAGATGCCTTATTTACAAATGTAGTGGAAGGAACATGCCTGAGAACAGAATACACACTTTTCACAGTATAATCACCTTGAGTTGTACACGGCCAAATGATCTTGTCTGACACATAATGAGGTCTAATAGGGATCTTAATGATTTCTGCAATAGTCTCACCATCAAAGAAACAATTCAGCAAGTTCATATTCCATAGATGAGTATTTGTGTCGATCAAGTCAGCAACCTTTTGAGGTTCGTATACAGCAGCTATTCCTCTAATTTTACCTTTATGAAGCCATCGGTCCTCTCTAATATTGATGCTAGATCCATCGCCAACTAACCATTGAATCGAAGGTAAAATAGAATCCCGTCCAACTAATATGCTTTGCCAACCCCAGGAAGAGCGAGTACCTTTTGGGGCTGTTAGGAAGTCCCTTGAGTGAAAATACAGACCTTTGAAAAGTTTAGCCCAAAAAGTAGTAGGCTGTTGCAGTAGTCGCCAAGCCTGTTTACCTAACATGGCTTTATTGAAAGCCACAAAGTCGCAAAACCCGAGTCCTCCCAATTCATTTCCAGTCTTTAATACTTCCCAGCTTTTCCAATGGATGCCAGACTTTCTGTTATCATTTTGCCACCAAAAACGTGCTATCTTTTTTTCAATGGACTTGCAAAGCGAAACAGGGATTTTAAAGATAGACATAACGTATTGAGGTATTGCCTACACTACACTTTTAATAAGAATCTCCTTACCACCCTTAGAAATGATACTCTTTTTCCAACCATCTAGTTTGGCATTGACTCTCCCGAGTATCCAAGCAAACATGTCTCGTTTAGATCTTCCCCAGTCCGACGGGATACCAAGGTATTTTCCAATTTTAGCTAATACCGAGATTCGAATTTCTTGTGCTAAGTTATCCTAAAGTCGGGAAGGGCAGCCTTTGCTACAGAAAATACCCGACTTATTTCGGTTGATTGCCTGTCTCGTAGCGAGACAATACTGATTGAGAATATTGGCTAGTTCTTGGCATTCTGGTATTGACCCATCTAGGAAGAATATAGCGTCATCGGCAAAAAACAAATGAGTCAGAATTGGACACCATCTGTTTAGTTGGATACCTTTAAGGTTTCCCATATGGAGAGCTTGATGGATGAGAGTAGTCAGCATGTTCGCCATTAGAATAAAAAGATAGGGTGATAAAGGATCTCCCATCGAATCCCTCGCGTCAGTTGGAAGTATTGCAGCTGATCGCCATTAATTTTGACACTTATGGAAACGGTAGTGATGCACTCCATAGTCCACTGAACCCAATTAGGATGGAAACCTAACCTGGACAGGTAGTCGTTAAGAAAGTCCCACTCAACACAGTCGTACGCCTTTTTCATGTCCATCTTGACAACAGCCTAGAATTTTTTCTTTCTAGTTCCATCTTCAGCTGATGTAGAATCTCCTGCACAATTAAGATATTGTCTTGTATTTGACGGCCACTTACAAATGCACTTCGTTCCATAGAAATGATGTCAAGAAGGAAAGGCTTTAGTCTGTTGGTGAGCACCTTGGAAATAATTTTCTAGTCATAATTACAAAGACTAATGGGTCGGTATTGATCTAGACATTATGGATTTGGGACTTTCGGTATGAGTGTGATAATGGTTCTGTTGAGTTCGGGGGGCATCAAACCAAATTGAAAAAACTGCTGCACCAAGGAAAAAACATCTTCTTTTAAGATTTCCCAATGATGTTGGTAAAACAGGCCATTAAAACCATCAGGACCGAAGGCTCGAGATTCCCCCAACTAAAAAACAGCGAGACGAACTTCCTCTCGAGTAACAGTTGAAATAAGTTGCATGTTCATAGCATCTGTCACAACACACACTCACATTTCTCAAGAATAGGCCCATAGTCACGATAACCTTCTGATTTGTAGAGCTTAGAGAAGAATTCCAGCGTCATGTTTTTGAGTAGTTGATCATCTCGAACCCATCTTTGGTTCTCATCCAGTAGCATCCTGATTTTGTTTCTGTTTCGCCATTGAATAGTAGTGGCGTGAAAAAATTTAGTGTTTTTATCACCCCACCGGAGCCAATTAATCCTAGATCGCATCGCCCAGTACTGTTCCTCCTACTGCCAAGCATTGTGGAGCAACCCTTTCAGCTTACTGACTTGCTATTTATCTAATGTACTGCCAGTCTGATTGGTTAACACTTGAAGTTGCTGCTGTAAAGATATTATCTGCTCGTTTGCTTTAGAAAAAGTGGCTATACTCCACTTCAAAAGAGCCCAACTGACCTATTTTAACATTTGTGGCAGGTTATATCCCTTAGCTCGAGCTGAAGACCAAGCTGTGTCGATGACATCTTGACAGTCCTAATGCTGCAACCAGTAAGCTTCGAAGTAGAAGGTCTTCCCTTTTTCTGCGCACTGTAGCGTCAATATAAAGTACCAGAGGACTGTGATTCGAACCCACTGCTGGTAAAGCACAGACTTCAGCCTCAGAGAAAGCGATCCTCCAGTTCAAGTTGCAAAGAACCCAGTCCAATCTCTCTTTAACCAAATCATTCCCCTCGCGGTTATTCATCCAGGTAAACACGCATCCCTTGCTGTCGATATCCATCAATGCACAATCTTGTAGAACCTCTCTAAAGGATTGCATTCGAAAAAAATCAGGGGGGCGCTTACCTACTTTCTCCCAATGATAGGCAATTTCGTTGAAGTCCCCGGCGCAAATCCAAGGTAAAGAGTTGATGGATGCAATTCGACGAAGTGCTGTCCAAAAGGGCTGACGTGATTGAGGAGTTGTTGGAGCATGTACACAGGTCAGTCTCATAGGTGTTCCTCTCCCTGACTCTTTACATATTGAATCAATAAAGTTAGAAGTAGTAATTTCCACTTTTAGAGTTATGTGAGAATGCCAAAACATGGCCAAACCTCTAGCTATGCCTACTAGATTAACGATATGGGAATTAGTGAACTGAAGTCGATGCTGAATTCTTGAAAGAAACAGTTCTCGATTCTTCGTTTCCATTAAAAAAAAATCCGGCCTCTCTTTGGCCACTAGGGCCTTTAGGGCTTGAACCGTCAGGGAAGAGCCCAGTCCCTGACGGTTCCAACATATGAGCTTCATTTTGCTACCGGTGGCTTTTTGGGGCAAGCCACCTCGGCCCATTTCCTGACTTCTTCAACCGTTAGGACAGGAGTATCCAGTAAATGAATGTCATCAATATAGTCCGATCCGTGAGATCCCGAGCATATGGATTGTATCTCTTGAATTTCTTCGATTGTCTTAGTAGCAATACGAGAAGGTGTTATCTTCTTGGCATTCTCAGGTCGTTGAACAGTTTCATGTTGGACTTTGTGTAGAGTAGGGACCGGGACCAGAGCACCTCCGGCAGAAGCTGCCAAGGGAGGAGGAAGAGCAATAGAATCCTGTTTCAGCTTTACACCATTCCCCGTTTCTACAAGAGGTAAGTATTGGTGCATTGGCTCACTTGTATCCATTGCTATAATCAAGATACTTGACTCCTTTTCATGATAGACTATTTGTATACCTTTCTATTTTGATGAGACCAGGATCTTATCAATAGTAATTACATTCCTACGTTCAGTGACAACCTGATAATCTGCCTTTGAGGTGACTTCTTCAGGAGGAGGTAGAGCGGGTACTCTAGATGTTAGGAAGGGAGGAGTTTCTAGGATAACGTCATCAGTTTCATCAGAGGGAGGGCTACCTTCATAGAAAGTCCTCTAGTATGGACTATTCTACTTAACTTCAGCTCGCAACCAGTAACCGAAGGCTATCTTCTCCTTACCTTCCATCTTGGCTTCAATGAAAGGTACGGTTTGACAATACATGGCATAATGTCCTATTTGTCCACATGAATAACAAAAATGGGGAAGCCGTTTATATCCGAAGTCTAGCCATAATGCTTTGCCTGCAATACGAATTAGTTGCCCTGTTTTTAAGATCACTTAGGTTAAATTCCACCCTAACACGACCCACTTTCAAAGTTGTTCCTTCTTTGGTATCAAGCTTAACTTCTAGCATTCTTCCAATGCTTCTTACAGCTCTGCTTAACATCTGAGTTGTGCACCATTCTAGGGGAAGGCCAAATACTTGAACCCAAAATACACATTTAGAAAAATCATAACAGTGGAGAGGAGTATTCGGCTTCCAGGGTTGAAAGATCACCAAATTATTAGAGAATCGCCACGGTCCTCCCTCTTCTACTCTCCGTTTATCACTCTCTAACTTGAATTTAGCCACATAGATATCCATTTTCCTGTTGAGAGATTTGCACATGATCTGTACGCCAAGCACGTTGCATTGTATTCTGGAATGCTGGTAGATTAATAGGGGAGTCTAAGGGGCTGCATGGAAACGTTCCTAAAAAGTGTTTATGGAACACTTTTTTGTTTTTTTGTTCCCGGAAAAAAATAGGAACAAAAAAAAGAAAAAAAAAAATTTTACTTACCGGACTTCGAACCACTTCTTCAACGCCTAAAAGGAACAAAAATCAAAAGAACAAAAACAAAACCAGAACACTTTCGCCCGTTCGTTCGTGCTCTCCCTTCTCCTTCGTTCGTTCGTTCGTTCGTCCCCTTCTCCTTCGTTCATCCTCTCCATTTTTCAGCGCGTCTCCCTTCTCTCTAGCGCCTCCCACTCGACTGACTCTCCGGCGACTCCTCACTCCGCCGACGCACCAGCTGAAGCTTTCGAATCCAGGTACGTTTCTGGTGCTCCTCCTTCTCTAGTCGACGAGGGCTTCGGCGGGAGCCACCCCTCCCAAATCTGACCCACCTTCGCCAACGGCAGGGACGCTCGCTCGAGCAACGGCTCGTTCGAGGCTCAAGCTAGCATTGCTCGCCCGGATCTACGGCAATGGCTGCTCGCTCGAGCCGCTTCGCCAAGCTTGAGCTACGTGGTCGCTGGATAGAGCGACTCACGGTTGCTCGAGCGGCAGAGCAGCTCTGGTCGCTCGAGCGGCAGAGCAACCTCTCTACCAGCTCGAGCGACCGGAATAAGGCCCAAGCGAGCTCCGGCTACTCTGTCAAGCTCGAGCGAGCCGGGAGAGCGGTCCGCCGCCTCGAGCGGCGAGCGGCTCTGCCCGCCTCGCTCGAGCGACTCGCTCCTCCGGCGAGCTGCGCTCTCCCGGCTCCCCGCTTGAGCGGCGAAGCCGGCGGGCCGGGAGAGCGAGCGGCAGCAGCTGCCGCGTTCGCTCGAGGAGCATAGACCGACGCTTGATCGATCCATTGAACAGGTGGATCCTTCAATTCCGCATGGGCTTCGAGTGATGTTGTGTTGTTGCTTGATTCAGTTTTGGAAGGGGGGAATTTTAATTCATCGATTGGATTGGGGTTTCCTTCGATTGTTGTTTTGTTGCTCATGGTGATGTGGAATGGACAGGCTAGTGAAGCTTGTGGTGAGGGCGTTCAATGACGATTTCACCACCAAAGGGGAGAACCAGCCGAAGTCGGGGCGCAGCGACAACCGCGGCATCGTAAGAAGGTAAGAACGAAGGGTAATGCTGCCTTGTGTTGGCTGAATTTCATGGTTGCATTCTATATATTACAATGAAGTGCTCAGGCTAATCATTTGGATTTTACAGCTCAAAAATATTGCAAATGAGAGTAGTTGTTTAGGTCTCTCACAATGATCTATATTTTATTTTGAGCATTCAGTTTGATTGATCATTGCTAGTCATAGTACCATGTACTTCTTGTAGCTTAAAATGCAACTTATGATGTCTTTTACACAAGTTAGTTCAACAATTTTCATTTTTGTCATTATGTAGTCTTCTTGGCTTGCATCTCTTGAGAATGATTTTGTGTTTGGCATATATAGTATTATGTTATTGATTTAACTCATAACTCATATGTTGCTCAACCGATCAAAGATTAAATGGCATCTGAGAGACAGACATTCAATGCAAAGTGGACCGAGTCTGTAACCAACATATTTATTGGCTTGTTGGTGGATGAGGTCAAAAAGGGAAATCGGACCTCTTCTACTTTCAACAAAGCAGGGTGGAGGAATATACAGACTAAATTCGTTAGACAAATAGGATGCCAATATAGCATGGTCCAGCTGAGGAACAAAGTAAACAAATTGAGAAAACAGTATAGCAGTTTTCAAAAACTTATGTCTCAGTCTGGATTCGGTTGGGATAATGTCAATAAAAGAGTTGTTGTGGACGATCCAAGCATATGGGAATCTCACATCAAGGTATATTTTTTTTAACTTTTTGGTCATTTTGATCCAAGCATATGTATATAAATTTTAAAATGTATGATTATATACCTCAAATGTCATTATTGTCAAAATTGTAGGAGAATGTAGAGTGAGTAAAATTCAGGAATGATGGATTTCCCTAGTATCCCAAGCTATATATTGTATTTGGTGGTACATATGCTACTGGGGAATATGGCATTGGAAATGCTCAAGATGTGACGGTGTCGGAGGAAGATGACAATAGTGATGGCAATGCATATGGTGACAACAGTGGTTACAATGCATATGGTGACAACAGTGGTGGCAATGCCTATGGTGATGCTGGTGGTGGCCATACAGATGACTTCGGTGATCACCACACTTATGAGAGAGTCTTTACACCAGAAGATGCTGGAACTTCAACTCGTGGAAAGCACAAATTGGATAGGACTCCAAATACTAAGAGGAGAAGGAGGAGTATCCAAAACAGTATTGATGACACTTGCAAAGCTATCCAAGAATTTTTGAAAGTTAAGTCCAGTCAATCTGGTAGTGGCTCTGCGACCTCTGGGGTTATGCCATCAACTGAGGATCCTTTCTCCGTCATTGCTGTGATGGATATTCTGCTTACTATGCCTGAGATAGACCAAGATCTTTACAATAAAGCAGTGGATCGAGCATGCGATAGTGCCTCATGGAGGGTGCTTTCATTAAATCCACAACTGAAAGGAGAAATAGACTTCTTTATCATCTTTTGTATATTTATGAATTGAGTGGGGTTTCATTAGATTGTAAAACTTATGTTATCTATTAATATGTCATTTTTAAAGATATAAGTGTTCAGACTCTTCGTACTTATATGTAATGGCATCTTCTATTAAGACTATGACTTATGTTATTGATTGTTATTGGATATATTTTCAAAATCTATATTGATGTTTTTATATTTTTGTGATGGTATAGGTATTATGGAAGAGGGATCATATAGTTTATGTAGTGAAGAGGTAGAACAAGTTCAACAATTCTTGGATGAGGATGATCTTAGCGTATTGCTAGCATGGTTGTGCACGGTTGCGATTGACGCGTCCGTGCATACAAGAGAACCTATTAGGGACAGCAAATTATTAGGATCCGAATGGATAAGGGAGATTCTTTCTGGACATTCAGATAGGATATATGAAGCCTTCAGGATGGAGAGGCATGTTTTTCTAAATTTATGTGATTTGATGAGAGTAAGGGTTGGTTAAAAGATAGTCGATATATTAGAATTGACGAACAAATTAGGATATTCTTATCTTTGCTTTGTCACGGTAGCTCAAATAGAAATTTATGTGAGAGATTTCAACATTCTGGAGAAACGATCAGCAAGTATTTCAGCAAAGTGTTGAAAGCAATTATCAAACTTTCGAAAGAGATAATCAAACCACCGTCATTTGATGTCATCCCAGAAGAAATTCTTATGGATCCTAGTCATAAGCACTACTTCAAGATATGATTATTATATCGAGTTTATACCATCAAATACATATAGTTCATAATCTTATATAATCTTAGATTGGTAATAAATTGACAAGACTGCGTAGGTGCTCTGGATGGCACCCATATAAATGCTATTATCCCGGTGTCTCAGCAGATTCGATTTAGAGGTAGGAGAGGAACTACCACACATAACATGTTGTGTGTTTGTTCATTTGATATGAAATTTACTTTCGTGTATGCTAGATGGGAAGGATCCGCCAATAGTTGTCGAGTGCTTTCGGCAGCACTAGAAATTCCTCAATTGCAATTTCCCCGACCACCACCCGGTATTTACTTTGTTTATATTGACATTTGTGATTATATTATGGTTTAATATCATAACAAATTTATATATATCATGTTGTAGGGAAATACTACGTGGCAGATTCCGATTATGCAGCACTTTCGGGATTTTTAACTCCATTTAGAAAGGAACGGTATCATCTCAACGAATATAGAGGGAGTGGGAGACGACCAAGAACAGCAAAAGAGTTATTCAACTATAAGCACTCTTCACTAAGAAATGTAATTAAGAAGTCATTTGGGGCATTAAAGAATCGCTTCACCATTTTGAGACATATGCCTCCATTTACAATTCGGAAGCAAGCACTTGTTGTAATTGCATGTTGTGTTCTTCATAATTACATTTGTGATCAAGATAGGATGGACAGAAATTTTTCCATATATGGAGATTCGGAGTATCCATTTGGACCTACAGGAGGGGAAGTTGCAGATGATACATCGGATGAGCAGTCATCTGGGATGAACAGGCTTAGGATAAGAATTGCAAATAAAATGGCAAGGGATCACAATATGCATGAGATTTGTTGACTTTTGTAATATTGCTTTTACGTATTCACTGTGATGCAGTTGAACAATGAACTATATTACTTCATTATTGTGATGTAATGTATGGAAGGGTTCATGTTGAGATGTATGAAATTTTCGTTTAAGTATGCACATATGACCATGTTGAAAATATTTTTCTTCACTCACCATTTTCAAAATTAAATTGATAAGCATTTAATGAGAATGAGAAATCAATATCAAGTTTATATGCTTCAAAACTAAAAAATGTTCTTTTGTACTTGAAAAAAATTTGATACAAACTTTACTTACAAAATTTTCTACGAAATATGCCATATGATCACCCATATAAAATGTTTGTCTTCACTCACCGTGAACAAAATAAAATTAATGAGCATTTTATAAGAATGAGATTTCAATATCAAGTTTAAACTTTATTAAATAAAAGCTTTTTTAAAAAAAAAAAATTGGAAACATAAATTTTTTGCCGTTTACCAAACATGTTTCTGTTCTTTTTCTATTCTAGGAACAAATGGACTGCGATTACCAAACGTGTTTCTTTTTTTTTATTCCAAGAACAGTTTTTTTTTACACTTACCAAACGCGTTCTTTTGTTCAAAAACTGTTCCCCGAAACATAAACATTTTTTTTTTATTTATGTTCCCTAGAACAAAAAAAAAAAGAACATAAATAAAAACATGCACACCCTAAGAAAACCTTACCGACTAATATCCTTCGACATTCTTCAATTTTTTCCAGGGGTGGCGACTCATCCTAGGTATCGATTTCCTGCTCTGACCATAATCGACCCAATCTGTTATAGGGGGCAGCAAGGCATGCTTTCTCTTCCTATTCAGGATAGTCCATGATGAAGGTATTAGTTCATAAATCAGAGGAGGTAAGGACTGGAGTCGGCATGCAAAGAGTAGTAGATTACTAGCTATGTGGTTGATAGAGGATTAACGAAACTGATAGAGACATTGGGGTAATTCAACAAACAGGTAACGATCATAATTTTGCAGCTGAAAGGGAAAGAAGCAAGCGGAATTGATGGCTGAGATAATTGACAAGAGCAAAAGCAACACCATCATCGATGCAACACAACAGGGAATTTGGTTGGGCTAAGAGGAATCTCTAAAGGAAATTGCGGGGAAGGTCAAGTCGGTAAACAAAAATTCATCGCAGAAACTGGGAGGGAAGCTTGTTAGAGAAGAAACGCTCCGAGGCACCAACGAAGCAGAAAAACGGAGCTATGATTGCAAAGGGAAGGGGTAGATGATAACTACAAGGTCGCACAGGAAAGAGATGGGATTAGAAGTGAAAATAAGGGTTCAGAAACAGATGCGATGAAAAGAAAAAAACTACCATTGTTGGTAGAGGGAGGCTCTGCATGTCAAGAGAGGACCCCATCGAGGTTTCTTGTTGTGAGTTTTGTTATGAATAAGTTAAGTGGGAACAAGTGGACCTGTGAAACATTTGGAAGCTTATGTCTGGCTCACAACCCAAAGTTCAAGTTGAAGAATGTTGAGGTAACAAGCTAAAATGTCCAAGCTTGCCTTCAATTGCAATCACTTCACGTTGTTAGGATAGGCTTCATCGGATGAAGCGTTTGAATTGATGCACAACTTGCAATTTGCATAGGCCTTAAATACATCTTTTAACTTGATTTTTTTCTGACAAATTAGTTTTGTCTGAGGTTGATGACCTTGGTGTACAAAGGTGCATGAATAATCTGTTGAACTCTGTGTGTGGGAAAAGAGAAGTGAATTAGATTGGGTATCTCCATAGAGTTGAATGTGCTAAGAATTATTGTCTTGCTTGCTTTAGGTTTCACATTTTATGTGGATCTTACCGCCTTGGAGGATAGGACTTTAACTAAATTGCAAGTTCCGTTGCTAATGTTCACTTGTCATCTACATCTGTGAAGAATAGGCTCCACATTTCGTATTAGCAATCCCATTGTCTCGTTTGTGGTGCAGTTATGGGGCTTCACTCACTCATCATACCATGCTACAAGACCTGAAGTTGCAACAAGGCCTGCTCGCGCCGCTCTCCTCTGAAGTTCATTCTTTATTGTTTCAATTTTGCCTAAATATATCCACATCGATCCTCAGAATTCTGTAGCCAAATAGGTCTATTTATATTACTTGTTGAGGCACCCTTCCAGGTATGTGATGGGGTGAAACGGCTGATTGTACCGGTTACTTGAGACTTATTCCTGTTTAAACTCATTTCAACTTCAAATGAAGCTTGTTTTCTAAGAGTGAGGAATTCTTGTGGGTGTGCGCGGTCATTTCTGTAATCTGTTTTCTTCAATGTGTGGATTAATAGAGAAGAGAAGAATCGATGGCATGCAGACTAATATACCTGAGTGGTTCTTGTTTGCCCAGAGGGAATTTTACTTAGAATTAGCAATCTGTTCATAAAGTCAAATCACAAGAACAAGAGATCCCTAATTACAACAGGGTACGTAGAGGAGTATCTAAGTCCAGAAACAAAAGCAGGCTTTCAAGGTTAAACCAATGGGATGAAAAACTATTACGATAAATGTACACAGTTCTATGAGTAGATAACTCGCAACATTTCACATTACAGCGGGATTTTGCCATCACCATCCCTTTGAGTAGATAACTCGCATCTTGGTACATGGATTCAATAGTTTATTTGGTAATTAGGGAATAACATTATCGCCAGTTTCTTTAACTGGAGACTACATTGTGCTTTGATCCCAACGGTATGTTTATCAAGCTGTGCGTGCAAATGCAGCCCAATGAGGATGGGTCATTCCCGAAATCTTGCACAGCAATAGTATACTCAAGAAGGCAAAATTCAAAAAGAGTCGCTGATCTTGACTATAGTATTACAAGATAGTTCATCCTCGAATTCAGTTGCACTATCCACATTCCAGTCAAGCACATTAAAACTCAAACTCTACTTACCATCTCTCATTATTCTAGCAAACCAAAGATGACTGAATGGCCATTCATCGAGAGCAGACATGTAACCCTACATCTGGACAGAGTACTAAAAGCACGACAAACTTACTAAAGAATAGACTTTCGACACTATTTTTTTCTTCAAAATCCACAAGATCATTCAACAGCTCCACCGCCAAGGTAGGGAGAAACAAGGGTTTCCAAATAGATAGCATATTCGGTAATAAGGTCCGTCCCTAAGAGATATTCCCTGCAAGTATTATCCTCCGGATTAAACATAATCATCCACTTCCTATCCATCAAAAAAACAATCTTTTCACTCCTTGTGTACACAAGGGGAATCTTCTCAAAGGGCGTATTCAAGGCACTGCAATCAACACTTAACCATTTTTTCCACGGTGCTCCTATCCTGTACTGATCTGTAATCCATGCCTCAATGCGGGGATTTTGGGCATTATTGTATATGAACAGATTCGCCCCATGAATCTCGAGTCCCAGGAGTAGTATGCCGTCATCAACTGCAGGGACTGGAAGCACCTGGTGAAATTTCTCTTCCAACAAGTCAAATGACAACATCGCAGAAAAGCCCTCACCATTCGTGTTCCAGACAAAGACGTCCCAGTGTAAGGCCCCTTTCCAATAAACTGCTGGGCCGCAACATTCGACTCCCTCTTCTTGGAACGGAACTTCTATCATCATCATCCTCCAGGAACAAGATTTGAGCGAAAATATTGCCACCTTCCAATTTTTAACTTCAACAACAACATCCCCTACTACTAGGGCTATTTTGTAGTCATCAGATTGAGAGTCATATCCGAATCCATAGAATGAATCATATCTGGCTCCACTACTGAAATACATAGCATGATCAACAAAATCGGAACTGGGCAACTCAATATACTCCCCGGTGGTCGGGTTATATATGACAAAATTGGAGTGGCCAAGTAAACATACAAGGCCATCACAGGACCCCACGATGCGGGACTCCCACAAAGGTTTGATCCCATGAGGTACCACCATGCGACCCTCGCCACCGCCGTCGAGCGCTTCGTAGTCCACGGTCTTGAGGGGGCTGTTGCGGCCGCCGATGATGATTCTCTGGCTAGGGATCAAATCCGCTGCCTTCACCCTCTGCAGATGCGACTTGGCGAAGGCCCGGTCGGAGATCAGAGACCGCCAGCGCTTGCAGACGCATTTGAATCGCACCAGCGACTTCGCCGGTAGCCTCAAGAGTATATCGACGACGACATCCTCGGGTATACTTTCGGCCATTGTTTGGGCAAAACGGAAACAGGAGGGATCTCGGACGCGGTCGATTGGGTCAGCGATGGCCCGTAGCCGGCTTTCTCGAGAGGTCCCAAGGCCACCGCCGGACACGGGCGGAGGGGGAACTCGCCGGCGTGGGCGGCGGTCGCGCGGTGGAGCCCAGCAGCTGGGCGGAGGCAAGGCGGAGGAGGAGGAGGAGAAGAGAGCTGGCGTGGAATTTTCAATTGAACATATTCCCAACTTTCCTGAATTTTATGAAACCCTAGAAATTGCAGCCTTATTATATTATATGATACGTTGTCTCGTTTTGTCCATTTCCCATAATATCCTTCGCAAGACAAAGCGTCCCATCATGGCATGGAAGGGCCACAACGTACATTCACACTTTATTTCTCTCTCCATATGGATCGACAAAAGTTTGGTGGCGACATGCACGGATCAGTGTTTGGTGGCATGCTAGAATGTCCCTTAAAACCTACATCAAAAAGGAAATATGAGATGATGCGTAATATTCTTGATTTTGTTGCCATTGTATTCGCAATCATCTCAATCATGATTGAAATATTTTAGTCTTCTTTCTTGATTTGAAGCCTCCTTATTTACTCATAGGAGACAAACCTGTTTATTTTCGCAATCTAAGATGGGCAACAAAGATTGTTTCGACCAACTGGCAGATACTTTTGGTCATCACACAACTTAAGTTTAGCCACTGGAGAGGTTGTTTAATAGGATATCTTCAAGGAAGAAATATCATACTATCCTTTTGTTTTGAATATCGGTCCTATCTATGATCTAATTGATCACTCTAATCCAAGTAAAAAGGAGGACAAAAGAACAAAAGTATCTTTATTATGCAATGACTGGTTGGCTCTTTAGCATCCTAGTTTCCTCATGATATGAAGTTCTGAATTCAGCATTATCAAGTTCTCAAAATCCTCTAGTTGAATAAGGTTTGGGAAACACATTGATATGACTACATATGCATGAACAACTCAGTAAAACTTGGCCGTGGCGTCGAATTCACCTTCTCCTTAGAAAGAGATGCGTAAGTTGTCATATTTACCAATGTCCATCCTTGCAATCCCATGCAAGAGGTCCGTTTTAATTACCTTTTGTGTCTTAGGTCGAAAAGGTTAAGTGGAACCAATGGAACTCGTGAAAAATTCGGGAACTTGCGTCTGGCTCAAAACCCAAAATTTGGGTTGAAGAATGTTGAGGTAGCTTTAGCTAAAATCTCCATGCCAGCCTTCAATTGCAGATCACTAGATGATATCGAGAGTGACACTCTCTAATGAAGCACTCGATTTTATGCATGAACTGCAATTTGCATAGGCCTTTAATTCTGACTACCAATTGTACTTTTCAACTAGTTACTTTTAACTGTGATGGGGCCAAATGCTGATTGTAACCGCAAGTTATTTTCGTTATTATCAAATATGATGAGGCATAGATTGTTACTAACCATGAAAATATTATTTATGAGCTCATTCTTCTAAGCGACGATAACGATCAAAATTTGGAATATACTTTTTGAATTATCGATTTTCCCCAAAACAAACTGAGCCCCTAAAAGATTTTTAATCTTAGTTACACCCATGAAGAGATTATAGCAGTGCTTATAGAATTCATTTTTGATAAACTAAACGAAATTAATAAACTGCAAATTCGATTTCTGTCATGTCCATGAACAATCATGTAAGGGACGTATGCACAAACACCATATTGAAATGTCTGCTCAAGAGCTCATGTAAGAGGTCCTCTCTGTGATCTTCGATCCATGATTCACCACACTACATCTCAATAGATGGATGCAGAAGAATTCGACGTCTCACCGAAAGATCCTAATCCTCCTTCGACCATCCGAGATCGGTGGGCTTGGAGAAAGTCCTTCGTGGGATCAAGGACACTGCAATCGCTGCGCTCTATCATCCACTTTCAGGTACAAGCTCCGAATATTCGGGAGTCCAGCAAAATCCCAAATCCAAATGCTAATTGTATACAAGGTTGGAATTTTGTGGACTTGGCTACGATTGCTCATCGGACCATTATAAATTCCTGAGCAGGTTCCCTGCTCTGCTGCTCAGTCAATAAGCAGATTTAGCTTGTCATCTAATAGGTGCCTAACCTGAAGCTTCTGCTTTCGTCTGAATTATGGTCAAGGCTTTGTGGAAACCTACTCTTACAGTTCTCATGTTAGAATTGTGTCTCTCTCGTTCCATTGTAACAAAATCACTAGATATGTGCTTGCTTTAACATTCACATGATTCAAGCAAAACAGAGATGATTGAATAGCCATTCATCGAGCAGAGAGCTAACCTTATATCTGGAGAGGACAGAAAAGTAGGCACAATGGTGAAGCTACTGGCGAATGACCATAACTCATGGACTCTCGACACTCTTTTTTCTCTTTTTCAGAATTCACAAGATCATTCAACAGCTGAAGATGGCCAGATCTCCCCAAAAAGCAAACTTGAAAGAAAAGGGTAAAACCAAATCCACTAGGACAACTTGTAAAAGGCACTAGATTATTGATGGCCCACAGCCAAGATAGGAAGAAACAAGAGTTTCCAAATAGATAGCAGATTCAACATATCCATCCCTCCTCCGGATGGGATAATCCTTACAAGTATTATCTTTTGGATTGAATAGAATCATCTTGCCCAATTCAATTAGAAAAACAATTTTTCCACTTCTTGTGTACGTGACTGGGATCGTCTGCCAATATTTGTAGCCATGTATTCTTTTAGTTGAGACATTGAACCATTTAGTCCACCATCGTCCTCTCCCGTATTCATTCATTATCCACGCCTCGATGCAATCATTATTACGGGTGTCGTGGTATATGAACAGATTGGTCCCCATGAATTCCAAGTCCAATGAAAAGTACGCCTCCATCAACTTCAGGGACAGGAAGCACCTGGTGGAATTTCTCTTCCGACAAATCAAATGACATAATTGCATTCTCTTTCTTGTTTATGCTTATGTCAATAACGCACCAGTGTAAGGCCCCATTCTAATAAACTCCTTGGTTGAAATAGTCGGGATGGCTTTCTCGTTGGACTTGTGTCCTTCTCCAAGAACCGGACTTGAGCGAAAATATTGCCTCTTGCCACTTTTTAAACCACCAGCCTGTACTATTTTGTAGTCGTCAGATCGAGGATCATATCCGAATCCATTGACTAACGCATCTTGTTGAACAAGATCAGAGCAGGGAAAATTCCTAGACTCCTTGGTGGTCGGGTTGTATAGGAAAAACCTACCAGGAACAAGTAAACATACCAAGCCATGGCAAGACCCCACGAGCTCAGGCTCCCAGTAAGGATCGCCAATTCTCAGCTCATGAACCTTTACCACCGCGAGATCGTCATCGCCACCGATGCCACCGTCGTGCAATTCGTAGTCTATGCTCTCAAAGGGGCTGGTCTTGAAGATTCTCTGGCTAGGAATTAAATCCCTCGCCATTAGCCTTTGCAAATGCGACTTTGCAAAACCCGGGTTGGAAATTAGAGACCGCCACCGTTTACCGACACATTTGAATCGCATCAACGACTTGGCTGGTAGCCTCAAGAGTATCTCGATGAGGATATCCTCGGTGAAAATTTCTGCCATCAGGAGGCCTAATCCTTTGCTGACCAAGGTTCATCTAAGGAAGCGTTCACTCAAAGTCGCGCAAGAATAATTCTAAGTGAAGAAGCTTACCCAGCACAGAACAAGACGAGGGTTAACCGTATCTTTTGCCACGTGGGGCGCAAAATGGAGACAGGAGATCTCGTACCATGGGCACGCTCGACGCCGGAATGAGGTCGACTGGAGTCCAGCAGCGCCGGATATGGTGGGGTTGAGCGGCAGCGGCTCGGCGGAGAGGCAAACGGAGAAGAGTAAGGAGAGGAAGATTTCACACTTTTTTTTAATTTCATGAAACCGTAGAAATTGAAATTGGTACGGTTGAATTTCTTATTTATATAATATGCCGTCTCACTTTGTGCATTTCCCATAATATCCTTCACAAAACAGGTGTCGCGTCTTGGCATAGAAGGGTGATAACGTACATTCATACTTTTAGGTCTCTCTCTCGTGGCTGGAAAAGTATTTATTAATATCCGGTGGCATGCTCAATATCAAAAGCTGCGGTGCATTCTGGCCATAATTTACACAATTCGCGTCATTCTAAACTGTTTCGCGGAAAAATATTGATAAGTCAGCTTCCGAAATGCGGATTGTGCAAATTGATAAAAAAATTGTGAAGGGTACTTTGTTAATTATTGCACAAAAATTATAAAGGCCAAGAACAATCGTTAACAGTCATGTAAAGATAAATTTGAACAATTGGTGTTCTGTAATTAATTGGGAGTTATACAAAAGTATATGTATTATATAATTTATAGATAACAAATGATTGGTAATACATAATGCTAGTTTTACTTGCTTCTTTTAATTCAACAATTCTTATTCACAAGGGCGGAACCGTCCATTCCACCGCCTATTAATTAAGCTGCTTCCACTGACGAGTATCTCCTTTGATATTACACCTATGTCCGTCTGTTCTATTAATTGATGATTACTTTTCTAATGGTGGCAATTGAGTTAAATATTTACGGCATGATAATTATCTCTCTAATGGTTGCATTCATATCAATTTCCATCAGTTATATTCGACTTTATCCGCTTCATTACTTGGTGATAATTTCATCTCCACTTCATGCACAGTTATACCAATGCAGCCTTGTTAACTCAATCTTCATTTGTCGACATTTCGCTCCAAGACTTAGTTGTTTTCGCCTATATACCCTGTCAGCTAAAATTAGTTTTCTTGTTGGCTAGCTGAGTTTGCCAACTGGAAATTGTTGGCACTTGGCAAGTCTCACCTCTATTATTTCGCACTCGGTTTTTGTCAACCGAGATTGGATTTCTTTTGGTGTCAATACATACCTCTTTTAAAAGAATTCTATGATTTTCAATTCTTCTGAATATTTGTGCACAATCAATTGAACAATGCGCATTTAATGATGGTAACTTTTCATATTATATCTTTTCGTGGCATGTTCCCTGTCACTTCCTTTCGAGAAGCCTTGAAAACGTATTTATTTGGATGACGTGTACTGAAGCAAAGGTTGCACCTTTACATCTTCTTTACCATCTGAATCGTCTTCAACCTTTCACTTTCAAGCTTTTCCGTCGCACTTACCACTAGAGATTCAACCTTCTCTCCTAGCCGCGTGATCGGTTTACCAGTCCCCACAGGTTTGCACAAGCTTTCGCTAGAATTCATGGACAGGCCCAAAGATGATACCGACGAAACCATTCTCGGTTTCATATTCTAAATCACTTTCTGTTATGGCGACCATTGATCAATTTTTTCCTCCTCATCCCTATTTTCTGGGATTTCATCTCTAAACAAGCTTGGTCGATAATAATTTATTGACTCATGGCATTTCCAGCTTTCGATTAACAGTTTCTTCGGTGGTTCTCAAAGTCGAAGCCTCACATGCTTTCCATATGGAATCATTCAATACTTGATTTGGCTTTGGAAATCCACTACTTATCTAAAATTTAGAATTTAGTTTGCTAGGTACCTAGCAACCAAGATGTTTCGACCAACTAATAGGTACCCGTTGGTCTTCATGCAACTTTAATTTTACCTTTATAGAGGTTGTCGGATTAGGATATTCTCACGGAAGAATATCATACTTTCCTTTTTGCCTTGAATAGTGGTCCGTCTATGGTATAATTGATCATATTGATCCAAGTAAAAAGGACGACAAAAGAGCAAAATTATGTTTGATATGCATTGATAGGTTTGACTCTTTAGCATCCTAGATTTCTCAAGATCTGCAGTTCTGAAATTCAGCATTATTAAGATATCAAAATCCTCTAGTTGAATAAGATCTCGATAGATTGTTCTAATTTGCTGCTGCAGTGGCCAAAGGCATGGAACTAATGCAACGGATCTCTTATTATACACTAAATTTACTCATCTTAATTATGTCTAACATGTCTCTAATCAACTATTACAGCTACAACGAGGACTAATTGTAGCATTCAGTTCAGTGCTGAATCTTTACAAATCGAGAGTGAGCTTGAAGCTACTCATTTCAACCTAATCACATCATTGAGGGTCACTGGCTCAAGAAATGGCAAAAGATGGGCTAAATGAAGACAAGAGTGAACATGATCCACCAATATACAATCTAAGGGGCAATTTTCCCTGCTTAAGGTTATCAAAGCAAACAAATAGTTAAATTACACGTGGACCAAAATGATGCTCTTAGCAGGGGCCCAAGGCATGTGAAGGATTAACCTAATAATGGAACAAAAATAGTGAGGATAACCAGTTGCCCTGCATGTGAGAGTGAGATAGATGATAAGTTACTCACGCCCAGAAATACTTCATCATATTGTGATCTCAGGACAATTCATGACTCAAGGGCTCTTATGAAATTGAAAGTATCTTAAACAAGAACTTCACGTGAAGAGTTCCACAATCCGCACTTAGACAGGATCCCTATCTTAAACTGCATCAGCTGAATTTCACACAGGATACATATGTTCTCAAATCTGGTGATATATTCTTCACTTTATAATTTGCAGCAAGATAATTGACCTCGTTTTCTTCACTACATGCCAATAAATACTACTACACATGTATGAATGACTCACATGATTATAGTTAAATGTTCATCACATAACAAGACCCAATAAATTGTTGGTGAAATTACACCAAATCAAATCGGACAACATTAGCTAGTGAAGTGAATATTCCAGCAAAACAAAGATGATCGAATGGCCATTCCTCAAGCTACATCTAGAGTGGACAGAGTACTTAAAGCACAACGAAGTTAATAAAGAATGACCAGATCTTATAATAGACTTTCAACACTCTTTATTTCTTCTACAAAATCTACAAAATCATTCAATAGCTCCAGATGGCCAGATCATTAAACTAGAAAACAAAAAGGTAAAATTAAAAGCACCAAAATGACTCTTAAAGGCTCTGGATTCTTGATGGCTCACTGCGAAGATAGGGAGAAACAAGAGTTTCCAAATATATAGCATAATCAGTCCCTCCCCATGGGATTGCTCCCCATGGGATAATCCTTGCAAGAATTATCCTCAGGATTAAATTGAAAGTCATCAGCTTCATATCCATCTGAAAAATGATTTTTCCGCTCCTTGTGTACGCAGGGGTTTCTTCGCCATGCGATCAACACTGAAAAATTTTGTCCACAATGCTCCTCTCCCGTACTCATCCGTAATCCATGCCTCCATGAGGTAACGGGTGCTGTAACGGGTGCTGTGGTATATGAACAGATTCGCCTTGTGAATTCCAAGTCCCATGTTCTCATCGACTTCAGGACCGGAAGCACATGTTGAAATTTCTCTTCCGACAAATCAAATGACATAATCACATCTTTGCACGGATCGTCTATCTGTCCATGCCAGTGAAAGCCCCTTTCCAATAAACTCCTTGGCCAGAAAGTTTAACTTTCCCTTTCCGGAACTGAACTTCTATCCTTCTCCAAGAACCAGACTTGAGAGAAAATATTGCCACCTTCCAATTTCCATCACTAAAAACATCTGCTGCTACTATTTTGTAGTCATCAGATTGAGAGTCATATCCGAATCCGCAGAATGACTTATCTCCAAATCCACGGAATAACTTAGCTTGATGAAGAATATCAAGATCAAGAACGGGCAACTCAATATACTCCCTGGTGGTCGGGTTTTATATAAGAAATTTGAAGGGGGTAATAAAACATACCAGGCCATCGCAAGACCCCACGATGTAGGACTCCCGCAAAGGTTTGATAACGTGAGGTACCACCACCATGCGACCCTCGCCGCCACTGTCGAGCGCTTCGTAGTCCACGGTCTTGAGGGAGCCATAGCAGCCACCGCTGATGATTCTCTGGCTAGGGATCAAATCCCCTGCCTTCAACACCTGCATATGCGACTTGGCGAAGCCCGCCACTGTTCAGACGCATCAGCATCGACCAGCAACTTCGCCAGCCTCAAGCTTGCAGACGCATTTGCATCGCACCAAAATGGAAACAACTTTTGTTGGAATTTTGTTTGTTAAAACGCCGGTAGCCTCAAGAGTATGTCGACGACGGCATTTTCGTGTATGCTTTCGGCCATTGTTTCGGCAAAATGGAAACAGGAGAGAGAGCTCGGATTGAGGTCGATTAGGTCGGCGATGGCCGGTAGCCGGCCTTCATATATTGGGAGAGGCAGCGGGATCCGCGTCCACGTGCTCGGCGTGCGAGAGTAGCCCGAACAGAGGATGGGTTATTCACGAAATCTTGTGCAACAATATAGTATGCACGACTTTTAGCGTTCAAGAAGGGCAAAATTCGAAAAGAAAAAACAAAGAGTCGTAATCACGTAAGACAAAAGAGCCATTCATTCGGGAGCGTGGACTACGTGTACGTGTGGCACGCCCTGTGCGGGTACTGGGGCGGGCACGCCGGGCCTGCCCAAGTCGAGCGTGGCGAAAATTGACCTCGTTTTCTTCATTCATTACATGCCAATAAATACTACTACTTATGCATGAATGACTCACATGATTATAGTTGAATGTTCACTACATAACAAGACCGGTAAACTGTTGGTGAAATTACACCAAATCAGATTGGACAAATTAGCAAGTGAAGTGAGTATTCCAGCAAAACAAAGATG
Source organism: Eucalyptus grandis (assembly GCF_016545825.1). Lineage (NCBI taxonomy): Eukaryota > Viridiplantae > Streptophyta > Magnoliopsida > Myrtales > Myrtaceae > Eucalyptus > Eucalyptus grandis. The sequence goes on from NC_052619.1 coordinate 40,796,538, forward strand.
ACCAAATGGCCATTCATCAAGCAGAGATCTGACCCTACATCTGGAGTGGACAGGGTACTTAAAGCACAATGAAGTTAATAAAGAATGACCGGTCTTATAATAGACTTTCAACACTCTTTGTTTCTTCTACAAAATCCACAAAATCATACAACAGCTCAAGATGGCCGGATCATTAAGCTAAAAAAAAAAAAGAAGGTAAAATTCAAAGCACCATAACGACTCTTAAACGCTCTAGATTCTTGATGGCTCACCGCGAAGATAGGGAGAGACAAGAGTTTCCAAATACATAGCATATTCAGAGTCCTCCTCCATGGGATAATCCTTGTGAGAATTATCCTCCGGATTAAACAGAATCATTAGGTTCATATCCATGTGGAAAACGATTTTTCCGCTCCTTGTGTATGCGATGGGCTTTCTTGGAATGGGGGTATTATTCCAATTTATGAAGGGACTGCAATCAACTCTGAAAAATTTTGTCCACAGTGCTCCTCTACTGTACTCATCTATAAGCCATGCCTCAATGAAGTAATAGGTGCTGTGGTATATGAACAGATTCGCCCCGTGAATCCCGAGTCCTAGGAAATCTATCTCCTCATCAACTTCAGGGACCGGAAACACCTGGTGAAATTTCTCTTCCGACAAATCAAATGACATAATCACATCTTTGCGCAGATCGTCTATCGTCCAGACATAAGCGTGCCAGTGAAAGGCCCTTTCCAATAAACTCCCTGGTCAGAAAGTTCAACTTTCCATTCCTGGAACTGAACTTGTATCCTTCTCCAAGAACCGGACTTGAGAGAAAATATTTGCCACCTTCCAATTTTCATCACTAGAAACATCTGCTGCTACTATTTTGTAGTCATCAGATTGAGAGTCATATCCGAATCCGCAGAATGACTCATATCCAAATCCATAGAATAACTCAGCTTGATATTCATATCCAAATCTATAGGATAACTCAGCTTGATTAACAACATCAGGACCGGGCAACTCAATATACTCCCTGGTGGTCGGGTTATATATGACAAAATTTCTGAAGCAAATTAAACATGAGGCCATCGCAGGACCCCACGATGCAGGGCTTCCCCAAAAATTTGATCTAATGATGTACCACCACGCGACCCTCGCCACCGCCGAGCGCTTCGTAGTCCACGGTCTCAAGGGGGTGGTTGCGGCCGCAGATGATGATTCTCTGGCTAGGGATCAAATCCCCTGCCTCAAGCCTCTGCAGATGTGACTTGGCGAAGCCCGGGTCGGAGATCAGAGACCGCCACCGCTTGCAGACGCCTTTGAATCGCACCAACGACTTGGCCGGTAGCCTCAAGAGTATGTCGATGATGATATCCTCGGGTATACTCTTGGTCATTGGTTTCGGCAAAATCGCCTGCTCGTCGGCAGGTTTTGAGCGAGCAAGGCTGATACAACCGAGTGTTCAGCAAGAGTTCACGCTATAACGACAATTCAAAGTCGAGGAAGCTTTTTGCTCGGGGAATCTCGGAGGAGGTCCGTTGGGTCGACACCGGCCGTAGGTGTGGCGTCCTCGAGAGGTCCCAAGGCCGTTGCCGGAGCCGCGCGGCGTGGGCGGCGGTCGCCTGGGGAGCTGGGCGGAGGCAAGGCGGAGGGAAGGGAGAGAGCGGGAGCGTTTGGTGCCATAGAATTTCTTATATATATATATATAGAGAGAGAGAGAGAGAGAGAGATTCTAAGTTTAAAATAATTCAATAGGATACTCACCAATCCCTTCTTTGTCGTAGAGATAAAACAAAAAAAAACAAAAAAACATTTAATGTTTTCCTTACGCTTCCTCCAGAACTAAATATTCCCTTTTTCTATCTATGTCAACATTTTTTTATAAAGATTATTCCATCAGCATATCGTGAATTTTCCATACTATCATTCGTAGAACAAAATGTCACAACTTAGTAGATCAAATACTCATTTTTTTCTGACTTGTCCTCTCATGATCCTTCTTACGATCTTTACCGACATTTTTTGTTTTTCTTATTTCTGTGCCGGCTGATAAGTGTAGGGACCAGCTATACCTCTTCGGAAAAGGTGCCAACTCGGGAAGCTACACTTGAAATAAGTGACACAAGCTATATACCATTGGAAAATATACTTGAAGGCTCGCTGCGATGCGTGGATTGCAATTGCAATTTTTCAAGTTCCAACTAGGCCTTGAACCAAGCAGAAGAAACCAAGAGAGCAATCACCAAGAGCATGGATGGTGTGGGTTTGATAGGTCTGCAGGCTCTAGGCCCTTCAAGACCATAGACTACAAAGCGCTTGACGGCTTTAGCAAGTGGAATTAGCAATTTAATCCCAAGGGAACTCCACTCGAAAGAGTGACGGCAAGGTACTTCGAGCAAGTACATTAGGAACAGGACCAATGTAAAACCCATGAGTTGCAAAACATCACAATGATGTAAATTGTTCTAGATATTTTGGTAAAAGGTCATTTAGGCTTGATCATTTCGCATCACATGCGCATTTTCGTATGTGGGCTTCAGTAATTTATTCGACGCAATCAATTAGGAAATGGCACTATCACTAGTTTATTTAATTGAAGAAACTACAAAAACACTTTGATGCCAATAATATGTTTCTCATGCTATGCGAGAGTAGCCCGAATAGACAATGAGTCATTCACGAAATCTTGTGCAACAATAGTATGCACGACTTAGAGTTCAAGAAGGGCAAAATTCAAAAAGAAAAACAAAGAGTCGTAATCACGTTAGACAAAGAGCCATTGATTGTAACTGCAGCAGTACAAGATTGGTTCAGGCTCAAATTCAGCTAGCACAAAGCTTTAAGTGCATGAGTATTTAGGTCCAAGCATAACGAAACTCTTGCTGTCTCTCACAAAAGCTGATCCTACCTGCTTGATGCGATTCCAACGTTTCAAAGTTCCATAGCACCACCCGTCAAAGGCAAGCCAAAGATTTGTAAATTGTGATCCATCGATCCAACGGCAATGTATTTTGAATCAGGACCAAATTTGATGCACATCACTTTACTTGCAACCCAAACCAGAATATCAGTGGAAGCCACATTCAGAGATGCAAGATTTATATAAGAAAGAGGAGAGGAGGAGGAGGAAGGGGAGACATGACCTGTCCCAGATCAGGAAGAATAGAAGAATAGAAGGACAGTTCCTGATTCTGGACATGCATTTCTATTGGACAGAAGAATAGAAGGACACAAAGTCACTCGATCTTGAATACTTAGGAGGCAAAATAATCCTCCCATTGGTGGTGCATAGAGTTATGGTGCTCTCGGAGAAACTTTTGAAATTTTGTGAGTAGAAAAGTTTCAGGAGAATTCACAGTTTTGAATTTCCCACCTTTCTGAGTATGCGTTTGGTGAAACTTTTTTGTAAGCAACTTATCATAAACACATTGTTTTCCGACTTTTCAGAGAATATTTTTCAGCTATCAGAGAAATTGAAAGCAACAGAGGCTAGCTCATACAATTAAAATAAAGAACAGGTAAATATTCTATAAACAAACACAATCCTATATTACCTTATTATTCTCACAAGTCAAGTACAAAATTCTACCCTATAGAAACTCATCGCCAGCAAGTGCAAGATAAAATCCACTATAATCAAATTCAACTGCAAAATAGGAGAGAGACTCAGTCATAGTTACTCACTTGATAATTCACACACACTGAGACAACCCTCCTTCCCCCCCCCCTCCCCTCTCTCTTTCTTTTCTTTTTCCCCCTTTTAAAAAAAGAAGAGAAAATAGAACCAGTAAAATGTATAATCTTCTTTGAGGGAGTCCTATAGAAAAAATTGACTCTCCAGAGAAAAAAAAAGCAAACAGGAAGGCATCTAAAGCTCACTGCCATCCAGATCTACTTTCACTACAGCAAGCAGGCTTAAGAGGATGTCATACCAGAAATTGTCCGTGTCTTTGTCATATGCTGAAAATCTGCAAGAGTTCTTCAACTTCCACAGATCCCACAGCTTAACCCCATCCTGAGCTGCAGTATATGAAATAAATTTCTAAGTCAGATGGCATGTCTAAATCTCTATTGATAATAAAAGAAAGGTTAGAGGGACATGTACCCCAAGGAAGCATTCATTCTCAGAGAAAGATATGGCAGTGATTGCCCCCACTATGGCCAAAACGTGTCATAACACTTGCCTATTTCAAAATGAGTAACAGTTACAACAGCATGTCCCCAAACAAAAATGGACAGGAGGACCCAAAATGCACAAGAATAACAGCATGAGCAGCAGGCAGAATCGTGGAGGCAATTGACTTATCTCAAAACGATTGAGCTAGATCGTTGAGCTATACCATGATAATATAAATTTACTGGAACATTCTGGTGAATAAATAAATGAGGATGCCAGTTAAATCATGGCATATGGAGTTCTGACAATTACAACTTCCCTTCTTGTTCTAACAGCATGCCAAAATGGCATATAGTAACTAAACTAAGCATGAGGAACAAAAGCTGAAATTAGACCATGGAATACTGTACATGAAAATCATCAGGGTGAGATGCAGTATTGCCGTATCATATTCTATACTACATGGAAGTATGAAGACAAAGAAACAAGTGTGGCGAAAATGCCCATTCAACCAAGAAACAATTGTGGACCCAGCCAAAGCCACAACATTGCTTTCCATCTCATACAGATTGTGAACATTATAACTGTCTTTTTACATCCCATAACATCAGCATTTGAGGTGCCAGTACCCAGGATAAGACCATCGGGATGAAAAGCTTAACCAGATCCTGAAGCACCTTCAATCTGCAGAATGAAGGAGAAAAAGCAAGCAAGGACAATCTTGAAATATCTTTTGACAAGCGAGAGCAGAAAACCTCAACAATTCATAATCAAAAGCACTTCTGCATTGTGACCTTAAAAAAATTGCAGCAACAGTAAAACTATGTTAATGCTTCAGGCAATGTTCTCAGAATATTATATTTACTCTGGTAATGAATTTCAAAAGTCAAGGAAGGTTGTTCTTAGACTATTTGAACAAGGAACATTCTTTCAATGTAAATTGTGTCATAAAACTGATGTTACCATACGTCATCAGCTATTCTTGAACTATAATATATGTGTTAATATGTATATATAAGTTGCACAAGCACTGTAAGTGCAAAGCAAATGCAGTTTCTCTAGGAGCCAGGCACTTTTTCTGCTCAATCATAATGCATAATTGTTTCTTCCCCTGAACATCCATTACACAAAATACAACTGATACAAGTTTTGTGTCGATGTGCATGTAAAAGTGCATGCGCGCCCTTGTGCACACGCCCGCGCGCACACGCACAGTTTCGAAACCTGAGTAAGGTGAAAACTCATAAAAGCACCAAAAACCATGAGAACTCATGATTGCGAGATGCCATTGCGAAGTAGTTATTTGTGGCATGAACTGTGATAGCTTGCACCTGGAAAGATGAATAGTTACATCACGCATCAATCATAAATAGGGGATATGCCATAATAATCTGCCAAGTAAATTTTCAAGAAAAACCTTTTTACTACATAATTGCGCAATCTAGGGCAAAAGAATTCTTATTTCCAGACAGTTTCTTTTCATACTTGCTAATGATATCACCACTCACCAGCATATTCTGAGTATTTATGACCATATTAGCATCCCACCAGCACCTACAGTCAAAACTTGCAGTAATTTGAAGTTGATCGCTATTAACTACATGATGACAGCAACATAATTAGATAGCTCCATCCCATATAATAACAGAAAAATTGTTAGAAAAATAAGAAAGCCGCTTCTCCAATCAAGAATTACTTCTTTAATGCTCAAACCAAACAACAATGATATAAGCAAATTTGAAAAGCAAACCAACATCACAGTAGATCAACCATCATGCAACACAGCATCAGACCTACAACCATTCTGATGCTGATACACGATTTTCACCACCAAAATCAGGAGTTTGAACGAAGAGGATGTTGGAAAAGCGCAGGAAAAAGATCACACATATCATTGCAGAAAAGAGTAAAACATAGTTTGCGGTTCAACTCATGTTAAAATTAACGAAAGACTATGCATAAAACAATTGCTCAAAATGCATCATTACATGATTTAGTTATTACAGTCTTCACAAGAATTATCATCCAAAGAACACATATGACATTGACAGAAACAAGGATATTCATTATTCAGTATGGATTTTGCAGTCCCATCATGAGTGCTATAACAAAGCTCTAATTCAGAGGCATGGCACAATTTTGTTCAGTCCCAAAATTTGCAATTTTCAAGAAGTCAGCATAATTCATCCTGAGAAGATATTGTCCAGATCCAAAGAAGTATCAATCCCTTTGAAAGAATAATGGGAAGTAGATTTTCTGATGAGAGGTGTTTCGTTTTTCTATGCAGGATGTGAGCATTATCAAATACTTTTGAAGGCTGCTTCTCACTAGCAGCCAATGAGGTGCTTGGTATCACATGCAAGAGGGCTGATTTGTGATAATATATTTCCTCTTGGGTTTGATTTATTGGTTTAAGGGAGAGATGTTCAGTTATGTGGGCAAGGACAACCATTCCTTTCGCTTTGCAATGCTTCGTGAAGAAACCAAACTGGACTTATCTCATCAAAGCTCACAGTTTGGAGCAAAACCAAATCAAGAACTTAAACCACTGAAAATCTTGGTTCACAATAGTTTTTTATATTTTATACCATCTCTTGAGTTTAAACAATCAGGTAAAACACTTTTAAGAAATATGAACACAACATATGGACAGAAGCATCATATCCTATTGCATAATAAAGTACTAATGAAGGAATAATTCTGTCCATTCATTTCCTTTTTTTATTCTTTTTTTTACCTCTTTCCATTAACCTAGCATGAAATTCAAAGATCAATACCTACCCAAACAATACCTAATGTCAACTATAGACAACCTGAAAGCCTCATCACTTTGGTTTTTCACTAATGTCAAGATCATTTATTGTCTCGTCCTTATAATAGGGTCATGAAAGTTTGAGTGTCCCCTGTCCTTCAGTCATTAAACTAAGGGAGAACAGGTGTTGGTTAAACTGGATCATAATAGTAGCCAAAAAGACCAGAAATTTTTCTTTCCTAAGACCTTCACAGCCCTTCAAGAGTCTTCCACCGGGCATAACATACCACGAGTGCTTTTCCTGGGATACCTATTGTGAAACATACTATAAGGTTATTTTTTATAGGCAAACTGTGTGTAGGAGACAAACAATTTAGGTGGCGAGGCATGCACAAGCCTCCACAGAATCCCTACTTCATACATTTTGAGATGCCCCAAGGCACTCAAGCATTGTAGCACTTGGCAGTGGTGTCTGCCCGTGACCTCATTAAAGCAGAAATTTAATATGTACGGTTGATCAATTCAAAAAGTAAGACCTAATATGTTTCACTTGGCAGACGAGAAAAGCACTTCTATGCAATACATTGTCAATCCACCTCATGTAAATAAGCTCATGTTCTTATTAATTGATTTTTTTTCTTAAAAACCTTTTACCTATCTTCCCTCTAAACTTCCAAACTGCTGTAACTGTCGAGCTTTTTTTTCCAGGAAACTCCATACAAACACACACATATACATTTGGTAACACAATTATTCAGATGGATGCAGTAAACTGGAAATCAATACCAAACTTACAAAAGGACAGAAGATCTCAGATCCTCTCATTATGCCCCAAAACTTGAGGCAAGAAAAACATTCAAAGATCTTAGATCCTCTCATTATCATGCCATGGCTTTTTTCTTAAGTCCTTTTATTCAAACACATGACCACCTCAGGAATAAAATCATTCTGCCACTTGAAAATAACAGTGATAATTAGGCTTAGAATAATTCTCCAAAGAAAATTCCCCTCCGAAACTCCAGAGATCGCAGCACGTCCACGAGTACTAAAATTCACTTCCCAGATCAAGAAATTCATAGCATGCACCTTATTCTAATGATCTATATTGTGGAAAAGAATGATGAAACCTGTCCAAGAAACACATTTTAGAAAGTATGATGTGTGAGTGGCTTCATCACCAAAAAAGGTACAAAATAAGATTGCCCCAAGTCCCATGAAGCTATAACCCTGGATTAAGTTCTACCAGATACCTCCATCTCTATAGCACTATAATGTAAAACGCAAAACTGAAACTGTCTTAGGTCATCCTTCACTATCTGGTAAGTTTACTATGGCATTAAAACACCAAATATTGAAAGCATACCAAACTAGAAAACCTGAATTCTCACTGCAAGTGACAAACCTTAGATAACACCGTTTAAAATCAAATCTACCAGGTGAAACAAGCTATTCAGTTGCACCTCTAATGTTCAGATGACTGCAGCAAAGAATCTAAGCCAAGGCTAAAGTAAAGTTCAACAATGTTCACACCATCACCCTAACATTCGAGGGAGAAACATGTGGAGGCACAAACAGTTAATATTGCAGGTGTTCTTCATCAACCTGACCAATATTCCCAAAAGATATCTGCTAAATCAAAACACTAAATCAGACCATGCACAAGATAAATCAACATGTTCTTAAGCAGGCTGGCAGACAATACGCCGCACAGTTGAACTGCACATGAATGAAGAAGAAATTATCATCACTGTGCACCAAAGTCATGTCTTTGGTTCCCAATAAAAGACTAGATTCTACTACTTCTCTAGACTGCATGTGTTTTTAAGCCTTGTGACTGTATTCAAAGCTATTTTGACTCGGTACATAACTGAACAAAACTAGTAGGAGAAGGACATCCATGCTTCAGCTAACAGGAAAAACCATTGAGATAGTTGACTCTACCAAATGAAGCAAGAGACATAAAGTTTATACCAAGGAAGCATGTTTCAGCTTTGAATACAGCATAAACTGTTGAGAAGGCATGTTTATGACTACAACCAAGACAGATGTGACGTGGAATGTGCTTTTCCTTTTCATAATTGAAAGGAAGGTATTTAATCAAGTAAAAAAGGTCACAAAGAGTACCTCAGCAGTATGATCTTTCATTATGCCGACAGTTATAGCTCCAATCTTCCAAACCTTGTCAAACCCGCACAGTCTGCAGATCAAACACATAATCATCTAGAGAAAGTACGACAAAATTACAGTAGTAACTACTTCAACAAACTATTGCAATCATTATGGTTAGAATGAAGAGCACAACGTATACAGAGCCAACCACATGCAAAATGGAAATATTCACCAGAATTATTTATTTTCTTCTCTTTTCCCCTTCCTTGTCATAAGGGGGACTAGAGCAAAGAACTGAGTAGTTCTCAAAAGATTCACATGTTCAGTAGCTTAGCACGTCAGATGAATAGTACATGCCACCCAAAGTTCATGTTGTACTAGGGACACAGAAATAGATTCTGCAAGGAAAGAGTTTCAAAAAATCCAGTTGCCAGACATTTTTAACATCTCCTGACACCCTTAAGGGGGAAAACATACATTCTGACCTGTAGGTTCTGACCTGTAGGTTGATAAATCCGATAGCAGGATGCATAATGCCTGATCAATTCAAATCATCCAGAAAACAAGGAAAAACCATGTCTATCAACCCTATTCAAAGAATCGGGCAGGAGCATGGGCATATAACAACTGTTATCCATACCAGGCTGCTAATTGTTGTATTGTACAGTTGACCCAAAACATTTCGCAATAACCGCAGCATTTTGGGGAAGATTATCTTCAAGTCATTCATTTTAAAGATTCATCCATACCCAACCAAAAATTCTTTTGCACCTTTTCCTTGCTCTGCATTGTCAACCTCCAATTACCCAAAAAGGCCACTGCTCGATCTATGTGTCTCCAAACAAGAAAATAAAAAATGCACGTGTCCTCCACAAGCAAGATACAGCAGTCTTTTGATTGCAAGATACAGCAGTCTTATGATTGCAAGATACAGCAGTCTTTTGATGAAACAATCAAATAGAAGAGCAAATAAGGTATTGGTAATATAATGTCTCCGGGACTATGACCGAAGACAGCTTTCTATCACAATCCATTTTCTCCTCTAGCACACTTGGCACTACTAGCCCATATTCCTACCTGTAATATTGCTGACCAAACATCAATGTCACAATTACTGTAGCAATGTCCTCTGAAGGCAAGCCAAAGATTCGCAAATTGTGATCCATTGATCCGACCGCAATGTATTTTAAATCTGGACTGAACTTAACACACCTGACTTTACCTGCAATCAAAACAAGAATATTGGCAGGGGCTTCGTTTAGAGACATGCAAGATTTCAAATAAGAAAAAAGGAGGAAAGGAGGAGAGGATGACATGTCCCAGATTGATGAGGGAAAGTCTCGATACAAATCCACTCTGATTTTACACTGGCAATTTGATAGGCTCTGGCAAAGCACAAAATTAAGGTTATTCCAAAAAAAGCTGGCACTACTTAATCAAAAGAAGAGGAAAGTCAGAATTCTAAACAAGTCCTGATTCTAGTCATGCATTTCCCTTGAACAGAAGGATAGAAGGGAAATTTAAGAGCTTTCGATATGAGAGTCGCTACACAAAACCTTTTGTTTTACTCCATCTTCTTGCAAGTAATGGCAAGTGATGGTGCTGGTGTCTTATGCACCTGGATTGTTGGCAACACGGAAGGGGCAGTGCTTGGTGTCATGCTACAATGCCCCTTAAAACCTATTACAAAAAAGGAAATGTCAGGTAATCCATAACATTCTTGATTTTGTTGTCACTGTATTTGTAATCATCTTCTGTTCGGTCTTGATTGAGTTACTTTAGTCTTCTTTCTTGATTCAAAGCCTCTTGTTAGTAACGGTTCCCTGTTCACTTGCACGGGACAAACCAAACATTCGCGTTCACAACCTTAAATGGGCAAAAGAGTTATATTAGTTGTTGAGGCACTCTTCCAAGTATGTGATGGGGCCAAACGGCTGATTGTGCCGGTTACTTGAGATTCATTACTGTTTAAACTCATTTCAACTTCAAATGAAGCTTGCTTTCTAAGAGTGAGGAATTCTTGTGGGTGTGCGCGGTTATTTCTGTAATCTGTTTTCTTCAATGTGTGGATTAATAGAGAAGAGAAGAATCGATGCCATGCAGAGTAATGTACCTGAGTGGTTCTTGTTTGCCCAGAGGGAATTTTACTTAGAATTAGCAATCTGTTCATAAAGTCAAATCACAAAAGAACAAGAGATCCCTAATTACAACAAGGTACGTAGAGGAGTATCTAACTCCAGAAACAGAAGCAGACATTCAAGGTTAAACCAATGGGATGAAAAACTATTAAATGTACACAGTTCTATGAACATTGCAATGAAAGAGTTTCATCTAGGCTAAACCTTTGGCACCTTTTCACATCACGCAGGATTTAGCCATCACCATCCCTTTGAATAGATAATTTGCATCTTGGTATATGGATTCAATAGTTTATTTGGTAATTAGGGAATAACATTATCGCCAGTTTCTTTAACTGGAGACTACATTGTGCTTGGTATGTTTATCAAGTTGTGCGTGCAAATGCAGCCCAATGAGAGGATGGGTCATTCCCGAAATCTTGCACAGCAATAGTACAGAGAGTACTCAAGAAGTAAAAATTCAAAAAGAGTCGCTAATCTTGACTATAATATTACAGGATAGTGCAACCCACATTCCAGCAAGCACATTAAAACTCAAACTCTACTTACCGTCTCTCATTATTCTAGCAAACCAAAGATGATTGAATGGCCATTCATCAAGCAGACATCTAACCCTACATCTGGACAGAGTACTAAAAGCATGATAAACTTACTAAAGAATAGACTTTCAACACTATTTTTTTCTTCAAAATTTACAAGATCATTCAACAGCTCCACCCAAGGAGGGAGAAACAAGAGTTTCCAAATAGACGGCATATCCCCTAATAAAGTCCGACCCTAAGGGATGATCCCTGCAAGTATTATCCTCCGGATTAAACAGAATCATCCGACTCCTATCCATCAAAAAAACAATTTTTCCACTCCTTGTGTACACAAGGGGGATCTTCTCCAAGAAGATATTCCAATTTACTTCAACACTGAACCATCTATTCCACGGTGCTCCTATCCTGTACTCATCTCTTATCCATGCCTCAATGCGGGGATGGGCAGTATTGTATATGAACAGATTCGCCCCATGAATCCCGAGTCCCAGGAGTCGTGTGTCATCGATTTGAGGAACTGGAAGCACCTGGTGAAATCTCTCTTCCGACAAGTCAAATGACATAATCTTAGGTTTGGCCTTAATCTTAGGTTTGGCCTTCTTATTCCGGGCATAGAAGAGCCAGTGTAAGGCCCCTTTCCAATAAACTACTGGGCGGCTACATTCGACTTCCTCTTCCTGGAACGGAACTTCTATCATCCTCCAGCAACTGGACTTGAGCGAAAATATAGCCACCTTACAATTTTCAACTCCAACAACATCCCCTACTACTACGGCTATTTTGTAGTCATCAGATTGAGAGTCATATCCGAATCCGTAGAAGGTTTCATATCTGGCTCTGAATAACGCAGCTTCATCAACAAAATGGGAACCGGGCAACTCGATATACTCCCTAGTGGTCGGGTTATATATGACAAAATTGCTGGGGCGAATTAAACATACCAGACCATTGCAGGAACCCACGATGCAGGACTCCCGCAAAGGTTCGATCCCATGAGGTACCACCATGCGACCCTCGCCGCCGCCGTCGAGCGCTTCGTAGTCCACGGTCTTGAGGGGGTCGATGCAGCCACCGATGATGATTCTCTGGCTAGGGATCAAATCCCCTGCCTTCAGCTTCTGCAGATGCCACTTGGCGATCTGAGACCGCCACCGCTTGCAGACGCATTTGAATCGCCCCAGCGACTTCACCGGTAGCCTCGAGAGTATCTCGACGACGATGATATCCTCGGGAATGTAGACGACGACTTCCTCGGGTACACTTTCGGCCATTAGTTTCGGCAAAATGGAAACAGGAGAGATCTCGGACGAGGTCGATTGGGTCGGCGATGGCCGTAGCCGGCTTTCTCGAGAGGTCCCAAGGCCGCCGCCGTACACGGGCGGAGGGGGAACTCGCCGGCGTGGGCGGCGGTCGGGCGGTGGAGACCGGCAGCTGGGCGGAGGCGAGGCGGAGGAGGAGGAGAGAGCTGGCGTGGAATTTTCAATTGGGCATATCCCAACTTTCCTGAATTTTACGAGACCCAAGATTGGTACCTTCTTATATTATATAATATGTCGTCTATTTTGTGCATTTCCCATAATATCCTTCGCAAGACAAAGCGTCCCACCATGGCATGGAAAGGCCATAACGTACATTCACACTTTATCTCTTTCTTTATATGGACCGACGAGTAAATCAACAAAAGTTGTGAATGGCACATTTCGTTGATCTTGGACACGAAATATCAACTACACGAAAACTAAAGGTCTTAAGATTTAGAATTACCGTTGTCGGCCATGTAAAGATACTTGGAATATCCAAATAAACAGATTGATAAATTTACACATTTGGCAATTTTTGATTGATTGACAATCATATAAATTGCAATTCAAGTATTTATATGTATAATCTATGGTTAACAAACGGGTAAGAAGTAACAATGCTAGTTCTACGTGTTTGAATCAATCCAACATTCCTTATTCACATATCTGGAATAGTAAGTTACCATTTATGGGTTATGCCCCTTTCACCAACAATTACCTTCTTTGTCGTCACACAAGCTATTCAGTTGCACATCTAATGTTCGGATGACTGCAGCAAAGAATCTAAGCCAAGGCTACAGTAAAGTTCAACAATGTTCACACCATCACCCCAATATTCGAGGGAGAAACAAGTGGAGGCACAAACAGTTAATATTGCAGGTGTTCTTCATCAACCTGACCAATATTCCCAAAAGATATCCGCTAAATCAAAACGCTAAATCAGACCATGCACAAGAAAAATCAACATGTTCTTAAGCAGGCTGGCAGACAATACGCTGCACAATTGAACTGCACATGAATGAAGAAGAAATTACCATCACTGCGCACCAAAGTCGTGTCTTTGGTTCCCAATAGAAGACTAGATTCTATTACCTCTCTAGACTGCATGTGATTTTAAGCCTTGTGACTGTATTCAAAGCTATTTTGACTCGGTACATAACTGAACAATAAAGTTTATACCAAGGAAGCATGTTTCAGCTTTGAATACAGCATAAACTGTTGAGAAGGCATGTTTATGACTACAACCAAGACAGATGTGACGTGGAATGTGCTTTTCCTTTTCATAATTGAAAGGAAGGTATTTAATCAAGTAAAAAAGGTCACAAAGAGTACCTCAGCAGTATGATCTTTCAATATGCCAACAGTTATAGCTCCAATCTTCCGAACCTTGTCAAACCCGCACAGTCTGTAGATGAAACACATAATCATCTAGAGAAAGTACAACAAAATTACAGTAGTAACTACTTCAACAAACTATTGCAATCATTATGGTTAGAATGAAGAGCACAACGTATACAAAGCCAACCACATGCAAAATGGAAATATTCACCAGAATTATTTATTTTCTTCTCTTTTCCCCTTCCCTGTCATAAGGGGGACTAGAGCAAAGAACTGTGGAGTTCTCAAAAGATTCACATGTTCAGTAGCTTAGCACGTCAGATGAATAGTACATGCCACCAAAAGTTCATGTTGTACTAGCAACACAGAAATAGATTCTGCAAGGAAAGAGTTTCAAAAAATCCAGCTGCCAGGGACACAAAGAAATGGATTCTGCAAGGATAGAGTTTCAAAAAATCCAGCTGCCAGACATTTTTAACATCTCCTTACACCCTTAAGGAGGAAAACACACATTCTGGCCTGTAGATCGATAAATCCGATAGCAGGATGCATAATGCCCGATCAATTCAAATCATCCAGAAAACAAGAAAAAACCATATCTATCAAACCTATTCAAAGAATCAGGCAAGAGCATGGGCATATAACAAGTGGTATCTATACCAGGCTGCTAATTATTGTATCGCGCAATTGACCCAAAACATTTCGTGATAACCACAGCATTTTGGGGAAGATTATCGTCAAGTCATTCATTTTAAAGATTCATCCATACCCAACTAAAAATTCTTTGGCACTTTTTCCTTGCTCTGCATTGTCAACCTCCAATTACCCAAAAAGGCCACTGCTCGATCTACGTGTCTCCAAACAAGAAAATAAAAGATGCACATGTCCTCCACAAGCAAGATACAGCAGTCTTTTGATGAAACAATCAAATAGAAGAGCAAATAAGGTTTCGGCTTCATAAAGCATCAATATAATATAATGTCTCCGGGACTATGACCAAAGACAGCTTTCTATCACAATCCATTTCTCCTCTAGCACACTTGGCATTAATAGCCCATATTCCTACCTGTATTATTGCTGACCAAACATCAATGCCACAATTACTGTAGCAATGTCCTCTGAAGGCAAGCCAAAGATTCGCAAATTGTGATTCATTGATCCGACCGCAATGTATTTTGAATCTGGACTGAACTTAACGCACCTCACTTTACCTGCAATCAAAAGAAGAATATTGGCAGGGGCCACGTTTAGAGACATGCAAGATTTCAAAGAAGAAAAAAGGAGGAGAGGAGGAGGAGGAGGAGGAGGGATGACATGTCCCAGATTGATGAGGGAAAGTCTCAATACAAATCCACTCTGATTTTACACTGGTAATTTGATAGGCTCTGGCAAAGCACAAAATTAAGGTTATTCCCAAAAAAGCTGGCACTACTTAATCAGAAGAAGAGGAAAGTCAGAATTCTAAACAAGTCCTGATTCTAGTCATGGATTTCCCTTGAACAGAAGGATAGAAGGGAAATTTAAGAGCTTTCTATATGAGAGTCGCTACACAAAACCTTTTGTTTTACTCCATCTTCTTGCAAGTAATGGCAAGTGATGGCGCTGGTGTCTTATGCACCTGGATTGTTGGCAACACACAAGGGGCAGTGCTTGGTGTCATGCTAGAATGCCCCTTAAAACCTATAGCAAAATGGAAATGTCCAGTAATCCATAACATTCTTGATTTTGTTGTCATTGTATTTGTAATCATCTTCTGTTCAGTCTTGATTGAGTTATTTTAGTCTTCTTTCTTGATTCAAAGCCTATTGTTAGTAACAATTCCCTGTTCACTTGCATGGGACAAACCAAACATTCGTGTTCAAAACCTTATAAGGGCAAAAGAGATTGTGTCAACCAACTGGTGAGTGCCTTTGTTCATCACGCAACTTGAATTTTCCATTTGCAGAGGTAGCTGGATATGGAAATCTTCATGGAAGAAATATCATACTTTCTTTTTGCTTAAACAATGGTATTGAATATTGTATCGTTGATCCCACTAATCAAAGTAAAAAGGAGGACAAAAGAACAGAATTATGTTTGGTAACTGTTTGGCTCTTTAGCATCCTGGTTTCCTCAGGATCTGAAGGTCTGAATTCAGCATTATCAAGATCTCAAAATCCTCTAGTTGAATAAGTTCTTGAAACCTCAGTAGACTGTTCTAATTTGCTGTTGTAGTGGCATCCACAGTTCTTCTATGAGGATTTGTTGCCAGACACGGGAATCAAGGTGACAGATTTCTTATTCTTATACTAATCTTAAGTACATCTAATGTGTCTCTGAGCATCACTACACTCCTCCCCCGCTGTGCCCCACCCCCCGGGGCCTTGAAGAAGCTACACCTTGTTCCCCTCGTTGATCAACTATTGCAACCGCAACAACAACTAATAGTAGCATCCAGTTCAATGCTGAATCTTTATAAATTGAGAGTCAGCTTCAAGTTAATCAGTCAAACCTAGTTGCATCATGGAGTATCGTAGGCTCAAGAAGTGGCAAATCAGAAGTTATAGGAACGCAAGAGTGAACTTGATCTCCCGATACGAAGGCTTTTGTTTTTGTGTTTTTTTTTTTTTTTTTTTGGAAGAGGGAAGGGGGGTGTGATTTTCCCTGCTTAAGTTTACCAAAGCAAGGAGATAGTTAAATTGGGCAGGGACCAAAATATGGCTCTTGGCAATTTGTGGGCCTAAGGCATGTGAAGGAAAAGCTTAATAATGAAATAGAAATAGAGAGAATAATCAGTTCCATTGCATGTGGGAGTGAAATAGATAACAAGTTATGATCAGAAATACTACATTAAAGGCTCTAGACTAGAAAGAAAACAGTAAAACCATATGCACCAGAACGGCTCTTAAAAGACTCTGAATTCTTGATGGCTCACAGTCAAGATAGGTAGAAAAAGAGTTTCTAAATAGATAGCAAAGTCAATAAGCCAGTCCATCCCTATGGGATAAGCCTTGCAAGTATTATCCTCCGGATTAAACAGAGTCATCCGCTTCATAGTTATCCAGAAAACAATTTTTCCATAGGCGAGGGGTTCTTCCTAGGGGTATTCCAATTTATGAAGACACTGCAATCAACACTGAACGCTTTTGTCCACGATGCTCCTCTCCCGTGCTCCTCTGTTGTCCATGCCTCGATGTGGAAATCATGGGCGCTGTTGTATATAAACAGATTCACAAACAGATTCACCCCGTGAATCCCAAGTCCCAGGGGAACTATGTCGTCATCGACTTCAAGGACCGGAAGCACCTGCAGCTTCCCACTTGTTGTTTATGCTCCAGCCACGGACACACCGGTGTAAGACCCCTTTCCCAATAAACTCTTTGGCCAGAAAATTCAACAGGACTTTGTACCTCTTCCTGGAGCTGGCCTTTTATCCTTCTCCAAGAACCAGACATGAGCAAAAATATTGCCACCTCCCAATTTTCATCACTAACACTAGCAACGCCCTCCACTATTTTGTAGTCATCAGACTGACAGTCATATCCAAATCCACGGAATAACTCACATCTGACTCCACCGAATCACTCATTTTGATCACCAAAATCAGAACCAGGCAACTCAATACGCTCCTTGGTGGTTGGGTTGTATATGAGAAAATTGCTGGGGACAATTAAACGTACCAAGCCATCGCAGACCCCACCACACGGGCTCCTGGAAAGGTATGATCCTATGAGGTACCACCACGCGACCCTCACCGCCATCGAGCGGTCCGTGGCCGCTGCCTGTGAAGATTCTCTGGCTAGGAATCAAATCCCCTGCCTTGAGCCTTTGCAGATGTGATTCGACCCGTAGCCTCAGGAGTATGTCGATGATGATATCCGCATTGAAAAACTCCCCCATTTGTTTCGACAAACCGCCTGCGCATTGGCAGGTTTTCAGCGGAAGATCAGTTTCTAGGCTCATTACAAGCAAGCGTTCGGCAAGAGTTAGCGCAACAATAATAATCCAAAGTCGAAGAAGCTCTTTTACTCGGGGGATCTCGGATGAGGTCGATTGGGTCGGGAGTGGCCGTAGCTGTGGCTTTCTCGGGAGCTCCCAAGGCCGTCGCCGGAGCCGGGCGGAGGGGGTGGCTCGCCGGCGTGGGCGCGGCGGTCGCGCGGCGGAGTCCGGCAGCTGGGCGGTGGAGCAAGGCGGACGGAAGGGAGAGAGAGAGAGAGAGCGCGCGGGAGTGAGGATTGCAAATTCAAATGGGCAAATTCCCAACTTTCCTGAATTCCACGAAACCCTAGAAATTGGTACCGTTTGTCTTTGTGCATTTCCCATAATATCCTTCGCAAGACAAGGTAACGCACCTTGACATGGAAGGGCAATAACGTACATTCACAATCTAAAATATCCAAATGTGACGTCTTGTGCTCAAGCACAATCCTAATCCACACGATTCGTGCTTGATGAATCACCTGGAGAGAAAAGGTTGTGAAGGGTCTTTTGTTAATTCTTGGACAAGAAATATAAGAGATTAGAAAATCAAAGGTCTTGGACCTGGAAACAATCATTGCTGACCATATAAAGATAACTGTACAAATAAATAGGAAGATAAATTTGAATAACTTCTATTCTTTAATAGATTTGGAGTTGTACAAACTATAATCGAAGAATTTATATGTATAATCTACAATTAACAAATGGTTAATAAGAAGTAATGCTAGTTCAATATGCTTCATTCAATTCAACAATTCTTATTCACATGTCTAGGATCGTAGATTCCACTATTCATGAGTTGTGCTCCTTCCACCAACGATTATCTCGCTCAACACTACACCTAAGTTTGTCGGTTCCAATACTTGATTATTACTTCTTTGATAATTATATCCAAATCAATTGTTTTGATTATTATCTCTCTAATAGTTGGCACCATATCAATTTCCATCTATTGTATTTGACTTTATCAGCTACATTGCTTGGCGGTAATTCCATCTTCACTTCGTTGATGGTTACAACGTGGCTTTTTATTAGTTAACTTGATCATCATTTGTAAAAAATTCACTCCAAGACTAGGTTATTATTCACCTATATTCCCTGTTAGCTAGAACAGTTTTCTTGTCGACTAATTGCTAGTTTTCTTGTCAAATAATTGACTTCGATGACTGAAAAATTTCGACAGCTTGGCAAATCTTATCTCCATTGCTTCTCACTCAGTTTTTGCCGACTGAGATATCGATCAACAACGTGGACATCTTTTGGTGTCAATGTATGTCCCTTTCGAAAAGAATCAATTAGTCTGTGGCTGATTTAAATATCCGTGCTCAATCACTATCTGCAAATTGAAGAGACGTGCATGTCCCCTGAACTCATGGACAGGGGGGAAAGATGATTACCAACCAACCAAATCATTTTCGGACCTTAATTTAAATCACCTCCTGTTCCGCCAAACTCTGATCGATGTTTTCCTCGCCATCACGAAGAGATCCTCTCTCTCCCTGAACGAGCTCATCGAAAATAAATTATTGACTCATTGCTTTTCCAGTTTTCCATGAATGATTTCATCAGGAGCGGTTCCCTCACATGCTACCCGTCTAGAAACAGGCAAGACTTGATTTGGTTCGTTGCCTTAAACTGGATATCCTTCGCTCGCAATTTTTTGAGTTCGATTAAGCCTTGAAACAGGCAGGAGAAGCCAAGCCTAAAATCACCACGCGAGCGCAGATGAAAGGCCTCGAAATGTATGTAGGATGACATTTTCAATTACAAGTCGAATGGTGTCGTCCCAATCCTCGTGGAATGCACGTATAGCTTATACTAAGTGAATTACTAAGCTATGGTGCCTCTCGCAGAAGAAGTGCAGTTAAGAAATGGACGCATGCTTGTGTGGAATTACTGTTCTTGACTAGGGGGCAGATTCGATCCCTCAAATACATGACCAATTCTCGTATCGCCCAGAGGGAATTCCACTTAGAATTGGCAATACAATCAGAAAGGCCAAATGATAGAAAAGAGACCCGTAACTACAGTAAGGAATTTTGGGAAAGTATCTAACAGAGGAACAGAACTGAGGTAAAACTGATGAGGTCGAAAACGATCACCATGAATCTAAAACTGTTCTATGGACCTTGTGGTAAAAGGAGGTCATCCAGGCTTTAAACCTTTCGCATCACGTGCGATGCAGCTGTCTTCGTATGTGGACTTCGTGATTCGACTATTCAATTAGGAAATGGCAATATCACCAGTGCCTTTAATTGGGAGAGACTACGCTATGCTTAGCTGCCAATAAGTATTTTTCTCATGCCATGTGAGAGTAGAGAATGGGTCAGTCCCAAAATCTTGTACAACAATAGTATACACGACTTAGTGCTCAAGAAGGCAAAATTCGAAAAGAAAAACAAAGAATCGTAATCATGTTAGACAAAGGGCCGCTAATCGTTCACTGCAGCAGTACAGGATGTTTCATACTCTGATTCAGCTGGCACAAAGCTTAAACTCTAAGCATGTGAGTTTTCTGGTCCAAGCACAACGAAACTTAAACTCTACTTTGCTCTCACAAAAGCTGATCCTACCTGCTAGATGCGATCCCAACACTTCATGATTCCATAGCACCATCCTCCGAAGGCAATCCAAAGATTCGCAAATTGTGATCCATCGATCCGACAGCAATGTATTTTGAATCCGGACCGAACTTAACGCATGTCACTTTACCTGCAATCGTGACCAGAATATCAGTGGGGGCCACATTTATAGACAGGCAAGATTTTAAAGAAGAGAGAGGAGGAGAGGAGGGGGAGAGATGACCTGTCCCAGATAGATCAGGGAAAGTCTTGACACAATTCCACTCTGATTTTACACTGGCAACTTGGTATACTCTGGCAAATCACAAAATTTAATTTATTTCTCAAAATAGCTGGCACTACTAAACGAAAGAGGAGGGAAGTCAGGAAAAAACAGGTCCTGATTCTAGACATGCATTTTCAATGGACAGAAGAATACAAGAACACAAAGTCACTTAATCTCGAATATGTAAGAGGTAAAATAATCCTCCAATTGATGCATAGAGTTATGGTCCTCCGCAGAGAAAATTCTGAACTTTCATGAAAGTAGAAAAGTTTCAAGAGAAATCACAGTTTTGAATTTCCCACCTTTCTGACAAAGCATTTCATGTAACTTTTCCATAAGCAAATCATCAAAAAGACATTGTTTTCCACTTTCATAGAAAATATAGTTCAGCTATCAGAGAAATTGAAAGAAAGGGAAACTACCAAACACGATGAAAATAAAGAACAGGTAAATATTCTGTAAACAAACACAATCCTATATTACCTTATTATTCTCACAAGTCCAGTACAAAATCTAGCATATAGAAACTCACCTTATATCTGAGCCGGCAAGTCCAAGATAACATCCACTATGATCAAATTCAACTGCAAAATAGGAGAGAGACTCTGTCATAGTTACTCTTTGCACTGATAATTCACAGACTGAATAATCTTCATTGAAATGAGACAATAGAACAATCTTCTTTGAGGGAGTTCTACAGAAAAAGTTCACTATCCAGAACAAGTTCAAGCAAACAGGGAGGCATTTACTGCTCACTGTCACCCAGATCTACTCTCGCTACAACAAGCAGGTCTAAGAGGATGTCATACCAGAATTTGTCCCGGTGTCTTTGTCATATGCCGAAAACGTGCGAAAGTTCTTCAACTTCCGCAGATCCCACAGCTTAACCCCATCCTGAGCTGCAGTCTATGAAATAAATATCTAAGTCAGATGGCATGTCTAAATCTATATTGATAATAGAAGAAAGGTCAGAGGAACATGTACCGCAAGGAAGTATCCATTCTCAGAGAAAGATATGGCAGTAATTGCCCCAGTATGGCCAGAAAATGTCGTAACATTCGCCTGTTTCAAAATGAGAAACAGTTACAACAGCATGTTGCCAACCTAAAATGGACAGGAAGAGGAACCAAAAATGTGCAAGAATAAAATGACAGCTGGCAGAATTGTGGAAGTGACTGACTTATCTCAAAATGATTTAGCAAGATTGTTGAGCTATATCATGATCAAATAAATTAACTGGGACATTCCAGTGAATAGAAAAATGAGGATGCCTGTCAAATCATGACATATGGAGTTCTGCCACTTACAACTTTCTTTTTCTAACAGCATGCCAAATTGGCATATAGTCACTAAACTAAGCATGACAAACAAAAGCTGAAAATAGAAGGGAATACTGCACATGCAAATCGTCAGGGTGGGATGCAAGATTGATGTATCATATTCTATACTACATGGAAGTATAAAGACTAAGAAACAACTGTGGTGAAAATGCACATTCAAACGGGGAAACAATTGTGGACCCAGCCAAAGCAATAACATTCCCTTTCAATCTCAGAAAGATTGTGAATATAGTACCTGTGTTTTTACATCCCATATTTTAACATCGGCATTCGAGGTGCCAGTACCCAGGATAAGACCATCGGGATGGAAAGCTGCAGATGTATAACCCTCAGATCCTGAAGCGCCTTCAACCTGCAGAATGATGGAGAAAAAGCAAGGAAGAATGATCTTAGAATATCTTTTGACGAATGAGAGTAGACAACCTCAACCATTCATAATCAAAAGCACCTCAGCATTATGACCTCAAAAAAAAACTGCAGCAACCGTACAACTGTGTTAATGCTTTAGGTGATGTTCTCAGAATATCATATTTACTCAGATAATGAATTTCAAAAGTCGAGGAAAGTTGTTCTTAGAGTATTTAAACAAGGAACATTCTTTCAAAGTAAATTGCATCATAAACTTAGTCACCATACGTCATCAGCTTTTCTTTAACTATAACATATGTGTTAATATGTATATATGAGTTGCAAAAGCACTGTAAGTGCAAAGCTAATGCAGTTTTTGTAGGAGCCTGGCACTTTTTCTGATCAATCATCATATATAATTGTTTTTTTGCCTGAACATCCATTACACATAATACACAACTGATACAAGTTTTGCATCAATGTATGTGTAAAATTCCACGCGTGCACCCTCACAGAGAGAGAGAGAGAGAGAGTTTGAGACCTGAGTAAGACATAAACCAGTTGAAAACTCATAAAAGCACCATGTATTATCGAGAGATGCTGTTGCAAAGTAGTTATTTGTAGCATGAACGGTGATTGCTTGCACCTGAAAAGATGAATAATTACATCACACATCAATCACAAATAGGGGATATGCCATAATAATCTGCCAATGAATTTTTCAAGCAAAATTGTTTAGGACAAAGTTGCGCAATCTAGGGTAAAAAAATTCTTATTCCAGAAAGTTTCTTTTGATAGTTGCTTATGATATCCCCAGGATTTTCTCAGTAATTATGACTATCATCAGACACCATATCAGCATCCCACTAGCATCCACAGTCAAATCTTGCAGTAATTTTAAGTTGATCGCTATTAACTACATGATGCCAGCAACATAATTAGATAGTTCCATCCCCAGAGGATATCAGAAAAATAAAAAAAGCCGCTTCTCCAATCAAGAATTACTTCTTTAATATTAGCTCAAATGAAGCAACATTAAGATAAGCCAATTTGAAAAGCAAACCAACATTATAGTAAATCAAGCATCATACGACACAGCATCAGACCTACAACCATTCTGATGCTGATACACGATTTTCACCACCAGAATCAGAAGTTTGAAGGAAGAGGATGTTGGAAAAGGGCAGGAAGAAGATCACACGTATCATTGCAGAAAAGAGTAAAACATAGTTTGCAGTTCAACTTATGTTCATATTAATAAAAGACACATATGCATAAAACAAAGTTGCTCAAAATGCATCATCGCTTAATTTAGTTATTACAGTCTTCACAAGAATTATCATCCAAAGAACACATATGACATTTACAGAAACATGGATATTCATTATCCAGTACAGATTTGCAGTCCAATTATGAGTCTTGTAACAGAGCTCTAATTCAGAAGGCATGGCACATTTTTTACTGAATCACAAAAAATTGCAGTTGTCAAGAAGTTAGCATAATTCATTCCAAGCTGAGAAGATATTGTCCCAATCCAAAGAAGTACCAATCCCATTGAAAGAATAATGCGAAGTAGATTATCTGATGAGTAGTTGTTTTCCTATGTAGGAGAGCATTATCAATTACTTTTGAAGGCCACTTCATTAGCAGCCAATGAGGTGCTTGGTATCACAATGCAAGAGGGCAGGCTTGTAATAATATATCTCCTCTTGGGTTTGGTTTATTCATTTAAGGGAGAAAGGTTCAATTATGTGCGTAAGGACAACGTTCCTTGGCTTTGCAATGCTTCATGAAGGAATGGACTATCTCATCAAAGCTCAAAGTTTTGAGCAAAACCAAAACAAGAACATAACTTGAACCACTGAAAATCTTGGTTCAGAATAGTTTTACAAATTTTAAACTATCCTTTGAGTTTAAACAATCAGGCCAAACACTTATAAGAAGTACGAACACCACATATGTACAGAAGCACCATATCATATCAGGTCATAAAGTACTTACAAATGAATAGTTCTGACTATTCATTTCTTTTTTTACCCTTTTATTAACCTAGCATGAAGAAAGAAGATCCATTACTAACCCAAACCAATACCTAATGTCAACTATAGACAACCCAAACACCTCATCACTTCAGTTTTTCACTATTGTCAGGATCATATATTGCCTTGTCCTTAGAATAGGGTCATGAAAGTTTGATTGTCCCCGTTCTTCAGTCATTAGAATAAGGGAGAACAGGTGTTGGTTAAACTAGATCATAAAAGTAGCCAAAAAGACCAGGAATTTTTCTTTCCTAAGCCCTTCACAGGCCCTTCAAGAGTCTTCCAACGGGCATAACATACTGCGAGTGCTTTTCCTGGGATAAAGCTCTGAGGACATACCTATTGTGAAACATACTACAGGGTTATTTTTTATAGGTAAACTGTGAGCAGGAGAAACGCAATTCAGGCGGTGAGGCATGTACCAGCCTCCAAAGAATCCCTACCTGGTGTCTGCCCATGACCTCATTATGGCAGAAATTAAATATATGAAGTTGATCAATTCAAATAGTAAGACCTAATACATTTCACTCAGCAGATGAGAAAAGCACTTCTATGCAGTAATTTGCCAATCCACCTCATAGAATTAAGCTAATGTTCTTATTAATTGATTTCACTTCTATGTAGTACATTGTCAATCCACCTCATAGAATTAAGCTAATGTTCTTATTCATTGATTTTATTTCTTAGAAACCTTTTACCTATTTTCCCTCTAAACTTCCAAGCTGCTGAACTGTCCAGCTCTTTTCCAGGAAACAAATACGCATGCACACACGCGCACGCAAACGATGGATGCAGTATAATGGAAATCAATACCAAGCTTACGAATGGACAGAAGACGGCTTCATTATGCCCCAAAATTTGTGGCAAGAAAACCATTCAAAGACTCCCAAATCCTCTCATTTTAACAGATGGATGTAGTATACTGGAAATCAATACCAAACTTACAAATGGACAGAAGACGGCTTCATTATGCCCCAAAAATTGTGGCAGGAGAACCATTCAAAGACTCTCAAATCCACTCATTATTATGCCATTCGTTTTTTGTAAGTCTTTTTATTCAAATGCACAACCACCTCAGGAATAAAATCATTCTACCACTTGAAAATAACAGTCATAATTAGGCTTAGAACAATTCAAAAAAAATTTCCCTCGAGAACTCCAGAGCTCGCAGCACACCCACCAGTACCAAATTTACTTCCAAGATCAAGAAATTCATAGTTTAAACCTTATTTTAATGATCTATTTTCCTGAAAAGAATGATGAAACCCATCCAATAAACACATTTAGAAAGTAAGATGTGTCGGTGGCTTCTTCACCAAAAAAGGTACAAGAATAAGATTGCCCCCAGTCCCATCAAGCCATCACCCTAGATTAAGTTCTACTAGATTCCTCCGACTCTATAGCACTATAATGTGAAACACAAAATTGAAAGTGTCTTAGGTGATCCTTCATTATCTGCTAGGTTTATTATGGCATTAAAACAGCACATATTAAAAATATACCCAACTAAAAAACCTAATTACTCACTGGAAATGACAAACCTTAGATAACACAGTTTAAAATCAAATCTACTGGGTGTAACAAGCTATTCAGTTGAACATCTAATCCTCAGATGACTGCAGCAAAGAATCTAAGCCAAGGTTACAATACAGCTCAACAGTGTTCACACCATCATCCTAATAATTGAGGCAGAAACATGTGGTCGCACAAAGAGTTAATATTGCAGGTATTCTTAATCAACCTAACAAATATTCCCAGAAGACATCCACTTAAATCAAAACACCATATCAGACCATGCACAAGATAAATCACCATGTTCTTAGGCAAGCTGGCAGACAATAAGCTGCACAGTTAAACTGCACATAAATGATGAAGAAATTACCATCACTACACATCAAAATCATGTCTTTAGTTCCCAATAAAAGACTAGATTCTGTTGCTTCTCTAGACTGCCTGTGTTTTTAAGCCTCATGACTGTATTTAAAGCTATTTTGACTCAGTACATAACTGAACAATACTAATAGGAGAATGACAACCAAGCTTCAGATAACAGTAAAAACTCATTGAGATAGTTGACTATACCAAATGAAGCAAAAAAACAGCCAAAAGGATTTCATACAAACAAGAGACATAAAGTTTATACCAAGGAAGCATGTTTTAGCTAAGAATACAGCATAAACCGTTGAGAAGGCATGTTTATGACTATTGCCAAGACAGATATGACATGGAATGTACTTTTCCTTTTCATAATTGAAAGGAAGGTATTTAATTAAGAAAAAAGGTCACCAAGAGTACCTCAGCAGTATGATCTTTCAATATATGCCGACAGTTATAGCTCCCATCTTCAGAACCTTGCCAAATCCGCACAGTCTGCAGATCAAACACATAATCATCTAGAGAAAGTACGACAAAATTACAGTAGTAACTACTTCAACAAACTATTGCAATCATTATGGTTAGAATGAAGAGAACAGCATATACAGAGCCGACCACATGCAAAATGGAAATATTCACCAGAATTATTTATTTTCTTCTCTTTTTCCCTTCCTTGTCATATAAGGGGGACTAGAGTTCTACATAAAGAAGATTCACATGCTCAGTAGGTTAGCACGTCAGATGAATAGTACACACCACTAAAAGTTCATGTTGCATTAGGGACAAAAGAAAAAGATTCTTCAAGAAAAGAGTTCCAAAAAATCCAGCTGGTAGACATTTTTAACATCTCCTGACACCCTTGAGGGGGAAAACATACATTCTAGCCTAGAGGTCAATAAATCCAATAGCAGGATAAATATCACCTAATCAATTCAAATCATCCAGAAAACAAGGAAAAACCATTTCTATCAAGCCTATTCAAAGAATCGGCCAAGAGGATCTTTCATGGGCTTACAGTAAGTGTCATCTATACCTGGCTCCTAATTATTCTATTGTGCAGTTGACCCAACATTTCACAATAACCACAGCATTTGAGGGAAGAAAATCGTCAAGTCATTCATTTTAAAGATTCATCCAGACCCAAACAAAAATACTTTTGCACCTTTTCCTTGCTCTGCATTTTCAACCTCCAATTACCCAAAAAGGCCACTGCTCAATCCACATGTCTCCAAACAAGAAAATAAAAAATGCATGTGTCCTTCACAAGCAAGATGCAGCAGTATTTTGATGAAACAATCAAATAGAAGAGCAAATAAGGTATTGGCTTCCTAAAGCATCAATATAATATAATCTATCCAAGACAATGACCAAAAACAGCTTTGTATCACCATCTGTTTTCTCCTCTAGCACACTTGGCATTAATAGCCCATATGTCTACCTGTATTACTGCTGATCAAACAGCAATGTCACAATTACTGTAGCATGTCTCCAACTTAATGCCCAAGCGCAAGCCCTAAAAGTCAAGTATACCTTCATTTATTTCATCTCCTTCCTCATACACCATTACTAACTGCTCTTTAGTTTAGCATATAACCCTAGCTTGGTGGATATTACATGCATGAAGAAAGGAAAATCCGAAAGGATGGTTCTGAAAGCAACTTACCTTATCTGCAGAACCAGTTAAAACCATATCACCTTGGGCATCAAAATTCACACTAGTAACCTAGAATAAGATGCACAAACAAGCTAAGAGTCATTTGATGACAAGAAAAAGAAGAAATACCCGCACCCCCAACCAGGAAAAAAAAAAAAAGAACCACCCTCCCCAGACCCCCCCAAAAAAAAAAAAAAGAAAAGAAAAAGAAAGAGGAAAACCTTCTTTGAGTGCCCTGATAGTGTAGACATGATCTGTCCAGATGATCGATCAAAAAGTACAGCAGATGTGTCAATCCCACCAGTTGCAATGATATCCTGTTCATAGGAAGAAAAGCTTAATTAATGGAAAGCAAATAACTTCATGGAAGAACGTCATTAGCAAGATGATATGTGCATTGATTAAATTGCTGAAGTATCATGAGAGGAATATTCAGCATTGCCAACATAAGAGACGATCCCAGCGGTCCTTTATAGCATACTACATCCAGTCAGACACATTTTCAAGTCACACAATTGCCAAATCACACCTGATTTTCCCCTTGTAACTAAAAAAAAGCCTTCAAGTTAGGCTTACAGATACATATCAAATTGGATTTCAACAACTCCACCAAAAACTCTTCGTTATTCAGAAAAGACTTGAATTCATTGAGGAGCACTACTGCAATACTAGACCAATAATGCATCTCAAAGAAACAAGAAAAGAACAGATTCAGCCCTCAAAATTTTAAGTTAACAAGCCGCAGTACAGAAAACACAGACCAAACTAAATCAAAAAATTTCTGTTGTGTCCAATTCGGTTATCAGAACCAAACAGTTTTACATCTTTGGATTCTGTTCACATGTCAAGACTTCCAAAGCCTGTTAAGACCCAAAGAATTATTGTTGCAGCACACAACAACATGACTTCTTTTCACTTTTCCATTGACAGCTCGGATTTTAGTATAAGCCACCCTAATGGTGGTGGTTTCTCATCTTTCAAAGCAAAGGTCAATTTTGTGAGCAAGTATTATTTCTTACACTGCATATCTCTTTCTGTCTCTCACACCTATATCAAAGCCGCATTCATACCAAAGCTTCAGCTTTACTCTGTGCTCTCTTAGCAGATTGATCAGATTAACAACAATAAAAACTAGAGAGAAGATCTGCCAGGGACTTGAAACCCTAGACTACAATGAAATCTTACTATATACTTTGAACCCATGATTGGAGCTATTCTTGTAACAAATTCGATGACTCCTGGAAGAAATTTTCCAAGAAGAGAGATAAACCAGAATCATCAAAACTAAGTGTAAGGTCTCTATCCATTAATTTACAGATGAACAACTTCTGAAATGATCTGAAGATACAAATTGCTTGAAACAAAAGTTTTTCCTATATGCTCTATCTTTGGTTTCTATGTTATTGGCTGCTTCATTTATCTATTTTGTTTTCCATTTTCCACATTCATCTATCAAACCAGAAAACAAGATGTCATATTCATTGTTCCTAGCCAAAAGGTTGAAATCAAAAGCCATACAATACAAAACATGGTTCTAGTTCAATCTGAGTTTGATGCTTCATCAATTTAGGTTGCTTTTAATTTATAAAATCACTACCCAATGGATTACCTCACTATTAATTCAAATTGAAACCTGGACTGAACCATTTCAACTTGTATACTCCTATCTATAAGTAATCGAGCATTTTTATAAGCTTTGAGTTGCACTGAACAACGAAAGCAACTAAGGTGTTGATAAAGCTTTAAAAGCAACTCTGAGTCTCTAAAGTACCTTGGCTCGAAGTTCTAATACTGGCAAATACTTCTTTTGTAATTCTATAAGCCTAAAGCTGCCTCAGCAAAGTCTAAAGGCCAAGGCAGGTACCAAAACCTTCCCCCAGGCCAAAAATAAAATAAAATAAATAAGTCACTGGGTTTTCAACATTTTTGGAATAGAGATGAGTATTAGTGTATGTTTCGGATTCTCCTATCTTGCCCTCAATAACTTTCAATTTTATGCTAAAAACTCAAGCATGCTTGCTGTCAAAGAAGGGAAAAGTTAGCTGTCTGATGCCTCAATGTCACCACTTTGGCATGATCGCCAACATCACTTTGAAAGCCACCAGATGATGAGAGAGAGAGAGAGAGAGGTGGCAGTAGTCGCCACCACCACTTGGTCTTGCAATCTCGCATGGGTCATGCAACCCAAGCATCACCTCGCCTGGATTGCTAGTGACCCCATGTGAGAAGATTTTCATCAGGTCAACCCTAAGCACGACATATCACAAGGTTGTAGGCAACCTAGGCAAGCCGCATCTAGCATAGGTATTGCAATCCCAATGTCAAGTCAAACCAACCTGGCATGTGTTGCCTGTCCATGCTTCTCTGCATCTGCACTCTCCCTTTATTATCTTTCATTTTAAAAGTTGCTTTATGATGTGTTACACTTGAAGACCAAGCATTTTCTTTCACTAAATACACTTTAAGTCAAGATCCCTTTTGTCGATGCAAATTCTCAACGACAAGGCATTCCCAAACTCACCCCTAATCAAGCATTATTCACCAGTCCATCCATCACATGCTCAACATGACTAGCCTAACTTTGGTACTAAATCTACAAGAAGACAAGATGAAAGGTCAAAATCCTAATATATGTTTGACAACTATGCGTTATATTATCAGCACATGAAGCACACATACAATGGACGCATTTTAAGCTACAACATCAGCATTGATACATTCTGGATGAAAGAGGAATATTTAGAATCATACCTTGGAATGACAAATATCAAGAGATGTAATGCCTGGTTTGCCAGTTTTGTGCAGTGGATAACTAGAAAGTTGGGTGTACCTCTCCAAATCCTCAACAGGTGCCAGTGTAGAGGGAATCTGACAACATTTAAGGTCAGTTATAGATTCAGAACATATTCTTGTTAGCCATGATTGAGAAGTGAAAATGAAAATAAAAAGCTGCCACCGAAAGGACAAAAGGGCAAAATTATGGCATAAAAAGTAAAATTAGAAGGCCAAAAAATAGATCCTAATGTACCTGTCGCTTTTTACGCTGTTGAGAAAGTGCTAAGTTACAATCCGTTATCTCAGCAATGATGCTTGCAGAAATACCAGGTCGCATTTTCTTCCCGGCATAGCCTGGCTCTTCATCTAGAGAAGCTATGACATGAAAGAAAGCGAAAGTAACTACTTGATCACCGATCAAATGTCAAAAAGCTAAGCAAGACATAAAAAGGAAGAACCTTTTCTCCCATTGCTCAAGGCAGGAGCATTCACTGCAATATCAGAAGATGCTGTCATGGGTATCTGTCTTTCAGCCAGTGCAAGTAATGATCGGGCTTCATCCCTTTCCTTCTTAAGTCTTGCAATAACACGGCAAGCAGCATCATGCTGCAAAAGTGACAAAGCAGGGATAATTCCATAAAATTAGTTCCATATGGGTTTTAACCTATATAAAATATAAAGTAGAGAGAAGGGGTTAAAACTACAATTTATCCAAGAGAACGTACATCACCCTGAAACAATAAGAAATTTTGATGATTGAAAATGTAATTGAATGAGTAAATTGTCAATTAAGTCCCTTAATTGTTAATCAATTTTAATGAGTGTCCTCTGGTAAATGAATGAACTTTTTAAAGTACAACATTCTTGAAGAAACCATAACATTTCTCAGGTGAAAACATGAAACAGAAAATGTCAAACGAGATAAAATAGTCAATTGTGGTAAGGCACTCAGCATCTTTCTGATACTTCTATAATTTCTATCATGATAACACCATTGATGAAAACTAGTTATGTTTGACGAACAGCACATCCATGGATCTACTCTCAAAATAATCCATGACTGGCACTAGAAGTCAAATAGCTGGTTTCGACATGATACATGCTTTTATGATAGAGACCAAATAATATGGCAATGCTGACTTCAGAGAAGACACCTTATAACTTAACATTGGATCCTAAATAAGGCATAAAGGACATGATACTGCATTGCCCAATACCTGGTACAATGCATGACTTAGCTCTTGCCTAGCTGTGTGCAGTTGTTGTTCCAGTGCAAAGTTGGAAAGCATCAAGCTGTCCCATTCCTATTAGATAGAAACCAGATGACTGTTAAATGCACTAGCATTAGTCAAAAGAAGTTTTAAGTATTCACTGCATGCCAAAAAAGAAGTCAGATATAGCAAAATAGCAATATGCTACATTTTGGAAAATGCTGAGCAACCCAGGTATGCTGGCAGCCTGCAAAGGTCTGGGCTTGACTATCTGCATTAAAAGCAATGGGAATCAGGAAAACTTCCACGAAAGTGCTAGAGCTTTATAAAGGATTCAAACTAATAATGCCAAGAATACCTTTCCCATTTTCACAGGGAGGACATCATCCATGGTAAGTGGTTCCCCGGAAACTGGGCACTTTCCATAATCCTACCCAAATGAACAAGAAAAATTGATCATTCTCACATGAAGACATCCATGTAAGAATTTTAGGTGTGAAGACCATATACATCATATAGAACAAAGCATAAATCCCTAAACATTACCGTTCACACAGGTCAAATAGTCAAAAGATGCCTGAGTCCTTATCATTTTCATGAAGGATTGTAACACGATAAATCCGCCGAACAAAAAGGAACAATCCTTCTTTATATTAATACAAGTACGCAGAGCTCATTCATCTTACATTTTATAAATCCAATTAATTTTGACTGGAACTACTATCATACCTTACTCTTAAAAGCTTAACCTGTGCACTGTTTCCCATGGCACATGCAAAGGAACTAGACAACCATCAGAGAAACCACTTCTACAGTTCCCCTAGCTCAATTCTGCCTACATCCGTTTTTCTTTTCAATTCAAGGGAAAGAGCAGAAGAAAAAGACTAAGGGGGGAAAGTTCGACAAAACCAAGATTTGTTATTTCCTTCTCTTCCCCGCACCCTCACCAATCAAGAAGTGCCAAGAAGCACGGCCATTCACTCAGAAATTCCACATCACCAAGAACTTATTCAACAACTGAAAAAAGCAAGCTACTACTGATTGCTAGGTCGCAGGCTTATGTCGCCTCACAGCTCGAATAAACTATACCCTACCCAAATGCTCATCTTTCCCTCTCCCCTTCACATCCACACGTCTCTCCGCAACAACAAAAAGATGGAACAAACGAAACAGAACGAAACGAAGAGCATAAACCCTAGAGAGGCGGGACCCAGACCGAAACGTATCGCTCGATTAGGCGCCTCTCGAAGACGTGGCCGGACTTGGTCGAGACGACGGGCTCCTCCGGCACCTCGCCGGATACTGCAAGCACAGAAAAGAGGCAAAAACCCATCAAGAACTCAGATCAACCCCTGAGAAGGCAAGCACCGAAACCCAACCGGAGCAAAAGCGCACGCGGGGCACGACACGAGGTACATGCTTCGACACGGCGAGCGAGCGAGCGAGCGAGCGAGAGAGAGAGGCGTACTGGAACAGTTCATTTCGCGAGAGAGGAGAGGGAGCGAGAGCTAGGGCTTCGGTTTCCGCCGCACGCGGCTTGGGGGAGGGCGAGAGAGGGAGTGCGTAGCGAGGGCTGCTGGGGCTGCTGCTGCTGCTGCTGCTGCGGCGTCTTTGAAGAAGAAGAGATTTGGTGGAAGATTTTGGAGAGCAGCGGCAAGAGGAGGGAGAGAGGGAGGGAGAAGAGGGGAAGAGAGAGAGCGTGTGTGAGTGGAGAAGGGAGAGAACGAGGAAGAGTGCGTGAAAGAGGGCCCGCGACGTGCAGGCCCAATTAACTCAGGCCCAAAAGCTAAGTCGGCCCATTTAAGCCCGGATGTTGCTGACTGGATTGTCTGTCTCTCACGAAACGCCTTCAACTGCTCTCTTTTACATCGCCAGCTACAGAAAGAATGGGGCGAGGAGATGAGAAAATACTGGGTATCAGTATTGTGCCATTACAAGTAGGGGTAATCATATCCAAGATGGGTAGATTCTATACTTGGACCATGTACCATACGCTGTTATAATCAGTTCCTCTTTTTAGGACTATGTACCCTACTATATTTGCACCGATATCTATTTTGGAACCTATTATATTTTTCCAATTCAGTTTAGAGTCTACTCTCTTTGCACTGAACCTGTTTTGCAATCACTTAATATCTATACGGCTTCAAATTTTACATAAATACACGGGAAAACTATAATGTAATCATCATAATTTATATTAAAACATTAAGTACATGTAATCAGTAAGTATATGAATCTTTTAACTAAACAAAAAACCAAGGATCCACAAGACTAATTACTAATTATCATAAACAAGCATTATAAGACAAGGTAAAATTCCTAACATTGCATAAACGTTAGCAACAAACATGAGTCTAATATTAGTCTCATTCCCACAACTATTACAAAAAACTCTTTATTTATCTAAAACAATTAACAAATCTTTGTTGCAAACATAACTCCTTCGTAAAAAATGAAATTAGCATAACTCCTCCTAAGTGAAATCAAGTGAGTCAATCCACATGGTACAAAATCTCTAAAAAAGACCAGAAATTCATACATAAAATAAAAATAAAAAATCAACGAGAAGCCATGCTCTAGAGACATATGCAAAAATTAGGGTTTAATGAAGTCTATTTACTTACTACAAAATTGGAGTTTCCACAAAATGAAATCTATTTTTCAATGATGATGTCTTCGATAAGACAATCCAAATCTAAAAACCAAAAAATGGATTAAATAATGTATTCATTTAATAAATAGTTATGTGAATGAATTACAAGATAGAAAAAAATATACACGACTTACCCAACTCAAACTTTTCCGCATTCTCAATGTACTCTTCAATATTAATCAGCACGTGTACAACTCTCAACTAATCTTAAGTCAAACCTTTCTTCACTCTAGAAGTCAAAGAACTTGGAAAGCTATTTAGTACATATCTCAACATACTAAAAGTTGACTCTAAAACAATAATAGTTAAAGAAAGAGACAAAACATCTTGAGCCATCAAAGATAATATTTTATATTTTGACCCAGTATTCTTCTACCGCATCAAAAGGTCAAGATTAAGAACATCTTCACTTTCAGCTTCAAGATACCAACGAAGCTCAGATTTTTTTTCATCAAACACTTTTTTCTTCGCATTAAGAAAGCCTTTTCACAAGCTTGGATGTCATACACATTATCATTATTATTAGCATTGGAACCGCTATTACTAATACTCATACTTGAACTACTAAATTTTGTTTACTAGAAGAACCAAAAAAAGATTGCTCATAAAATTTATATAAACACTCAATGGCAACCTTTACTTCATCATACATCTCATCAATTTACATTTTATCATCATGAATTTGTCCATAACAAAACTTCACATAATTCAACTTTTTTGTAGAATTTAATGTAACCGCAATTAATACCATCACATTTACTTTATCCACGTTCTCATTATACTTGTTAAACTTCTCTTTCATTTTTATACATATAGTTTGAAGCTTTGAGTTCAGAGAATTTGCCGCATCATTCAAATATTTATACAACTTAAATATTTATACAACATAACTATCCCCTTAAAGTAATCATTTGAAGTAATATATGAACTCCCGATATCCTTTGATTACATCATAAAACTATTTCAGAAATTTAGAAAGAATGATGGCATTTTCACAATCTTCATATAAAAAAGAATCATTATTAATATTTCTTAAAAAAGATAAATCATCTACTTCCATTCTTTCAAAAAATTTCATAACTCTATGGTGATATCTTACATTATGTCAATGAAGTTTTATCTAATGGCAACATCAAGACAGACCTAAATCTTCTCACTCTTGATACAAGATTGGAATGTTTTAGCTCTTATTAGAGAACTTCTCACATACCTAATTATGTTTTGGATGCGTATAATAGAATCATGTACCTTATTCAATCCATCTCTTACTATCAAGTTAAATATATGAATAGTGCATCCCATAAATAAAACGCCACCATTCAAAATCAAAAACCCTTCTCTTGAAAAATTCTCCTTCAAATAACTAACGGCCACATTATTGAAACTACATAATCTACAATGATTGTAGGCACATTTTTTTTCAATTCCTCAATCATAAATGCATTTCTTCACCATTTTCTCATTTTCCCTATCCTTGTCATTATGCATCACCACAAAATTGATATTTCTTTTATACAACTTATAGTTTTATTAATAAAATGTGTAATGAGAGATAACTAGTTTAAGTTTTAAATGGAATTTAACATATCAATCATGAGTGTAATCTTAGAATTAAGCTTGCCAAAGTAAAGTTATAAGTTCTTTCGCTCATGAAAGATGTTGGAAAAGATACTGTAATTCAGTAACAAAATTGTGAAAACTAACATGCTCAATCGTGGAAAAAGGTTATTAATCAATAATGATCATCTGAGTAAGCACGTACCTATAACATTCTTGATCAAACTTCCTTACCATTAAGAAACTATCACCACTAGTGTTTTCCCCTACCTTGCCAGTCACATCTTTGTTATGTGATACAAACAAAATTTGCTTCTTATCTGCATGATGATCATTTTTATACTTTCTCAAGTGCCTCCACATAATAGACGTTCAATGATTAACATTACGTCCACAATAAGATGCATTTCACCATAACTGTTTTATGTGTTTTCTCATCTATAATTCTCAAAAAATTATCTCAAGTTTTTTATTGATTAGCTCGCTTTTTTACCCAGAAGAGAACGAGAGTTAGGTATCCTCACTTTATTTGTCATACTTACGGTTGCAGATTCCATTTTATCAATTACATGGGGGAATGATAATTTCATAAACGAACTCATTTCATTATGTCAATCCACTCATTTGTCGTATTTATGGTTGCAAATTTCACTTTATCGACTCAATGGAATGACAACTTCATGAGCAAACTCATTTTATTATGTCCATTCACTTCTGCTAATATGTTTTTGTCTTGATCCATCAACTGAAAACAAATTATACAAGAAACAAATGACTGCACTTAAAGAATACTAATTCATTCTACCAAATTAATCTACTTTATCAGCAAATGCCACAAAATAGCAAACTGAGGAATAGATTAACGCTATCTGAACATTTCTAGCAAGTAAATGAATTAATGGAAATGATTTTCGTAAGTTCCATGATATAGTTTCATCAATTTTTTAGATGTAACATATATTTAAGGCAAAACGCATGGTAATTTCGTTAGTTATTTTTAGAGGTTTTGTGAATTATTTTTCTACTATTTTATTTTACTCCGTTTTGTCTTGTCCTTTTTACTACTTCCCCCTTACTTGGTCCTGACTTCCGAACAAAATAAGAATGTCAAACAATCAATCTAATCTTATTTGATTTTACATTCTGCATGGCCACCTTCTCAAGTCATGTCAAACAAATTCCAATGATATAGATGTGTTGAATTATGTCTCAAGTTTGAATTCGGATAATGATTTTTTATATCGAATTTTGTTGATAAAAATTTTCCAAGTAGAAGAAATTCATTGGACTTGCAAAGGATTACAAAAGAGGAAATAAATAAAAAAGGGCAGCAAAGTTTTGTTATTTTATATGGTTGCAGAGGAGGCCAAAAGAAGCTGAAGACGACGGTGGGGCCCAAACACATTAATATTTTGGATTTCTTTCTTTGGCCGATGAAGTCCCTTGCGCGTAGAGTCTCCCACGTGAAACCAAAAGTGGGCCTAGGTCTGCATTGCCGAATTCCTTTTGGTGTGAAAACTCTACACGTGAATGGAAAGTGTGGGGCCCAAGGTCAAACCTTTGACCTCGGGCACACACCCACACACACACGTATAAAAGCGTCTTCGTTCATTCTTCCGAAAAGACGCCGCCGAAGCCCTACGTAGGTGAGAAGACATCCACGCCACTTGAAGAAAATCCACAATCTTGAAGCCTCGCGAAGCCGTACGTAGAGAGTTTTATTGCGCGGTAATTTTGTGCAGTGAATTTATTCCCAAGTGAGTTGTTTATTTATAAACACTTTGGGTTTGGGGTTAAATCTAGGTGTGGAAAACACTTGAGCGATTGTAAACTCGATTCTCCGATTTTAGAATGATTATTTATTCTTTGGCTCTCCATGGATGTAGGTACCGATATTCTGACCGAATCGTATAAATTCCCGGTGTCTTTATTTTTATCGTTTATTTCTCTGGTGATTTCACATTGACGTAAATTGTAAGATCCTGTCGATTCCGCATATTATATCCCAACAAGATGAGTGAATTCAATCTTTCCAATTCACGATGAAATAAATTAATCAACTTTAGAAAAAATTGCGAACTCTCATTACTTCACTAAACATTTGGCAGGCACTAAAAATTATATTAGTCAAAGCGCATAAAGTTGATCTAGATATCACCGTGTGATTGGGAAGCAGCCAGCCTTACAACATCAAGGGCATTGAAACCATATCTTGAGTCAAACAACTAATAACCGAAACAAATTAATACTGGAAGTCACTTAGGTGAAACATTGAACACTTGATAGACATGAAATTTGAAATATTTGGGAAGAATTACTTTATAAATCATCGATAAGGAGTATAAAGCGAGATGTTTATTTAAATATTATCAGAGAAATAAATCAAAAGAGGATTTACCATGACTTTGTTAACGAACTCTAGATCTTGTAAAGTAAGAAAATGAGGGTATGGTTATGTCTTCTTCATTAATGAGACAAAACAAAAGAGAAGTCAAGTAGAATGTCAAAATACGAGTACAAAACCAAGATTTAACCCAAAGCAAACCTAGATCATATAAGAAATTTTTTTAAGTAGTGAGATAGACAACTTAGCAAGAGAGAGGGAAAGAAAAATGGTGAAATTTCTAAACCTTACTCAACACCTTATCAAAGAATAATAAAAAAATTGAAACTGAAATTTCTAAACCCCCAATATTTGAATCTAGTTGCATGGGGGCAATGGCGATGTGACATCCTGAATTCTCTTCCCCTCCCAACTCTACCCTCTCTCTCCCTCTCAAACTCACAACCAAGCCCTCGTCCAACGAATCACCACACTGCCCCCTCTGGATCTAACTTATTCATTGCCCCCGTCATCACTAAATCGCTGCGCCCTCCCAACCGTGCCCTCTTTCTCTCTCCCTCTAACTCACAACTAAGCC
This sequence comes from Eucalyptus grandis, assembly GCF_016545825.1. Taxonomy (NCBI): domain Eukaryota; kingdom Viridiplantae; phylum Streptophyta; class Magnoliopsida; order Myrtales; family Myrtaceae; genus Eucalyptus; species Eucalyptus grandis. Next base: position 40,835,988 of record NC_052619.1, read on the forward strand.
ATTGTCCAACAAACCACCACGCCGCATTTTCTCAAAATGTACGATTTGGGGCAATTGCATGAATTGCTTGCGTTTTTTGCACAAATGACAGAAAACAATGTCTAGAAATAATAAAATTCATAAGGCATTTGGTTTATGAATTTGTGGATGATCATAACGATGCTTCCACTACAATGAAGAAAAAAAATATTAGTATGGTATTATGAATGCAATTTATTTGAATTCGGATTATTATAATTCTTGAAAATCTTGAATCTTTCATATATTGTCATGTTGAAAAGGGACTTGATCGATAATTGTTTTCATTAACTACACTCTTATGGCTATAAACAATTTCTTTATTTACTCATAGAGTTCATTGGTCTCATCAAAATTCATTCATTGCATCCTCGTGATCTTTACGCATGCATCCAAATCAGATATCAACTTTCTAACCTTCGAACAACCGTTAGAGTATTTGGTGATGAATGCTATATAAATAGGCTGGATATACTACAACTAATGGTTGCAAATGCTGGAAAGAGTGATCATTCTTCTATTTCAAGTTTAGCCTCTCCACCAACTAAAAATGTAGGAATCAATATATGTTTTCTTGACATAATAATTGGTCCAAGAAAATTTAATCATAACAATTACCCTATAATTATTTAGCTAAGTGTAAGAAATCTGCATTTAGTAGTTGAACTTGAGAATGAGATTCACAGATTGGAGAAGTATGTTGTTTGATCTTTATGCATGGCAAGCTTTATTAGTAAGCTATTCACTTAACCAAAAGAAATGAGATGGACAGACATGGCATAATTAAGAATAAAAATTGCTCCGATTATCCTTTTTATTACGTAGCACAATTAATATAGCTAATTCAACTATCAAATGTTATCATATTCATCTTCCAATTTTGTTTAGAGAGTTTTCTTTGATTTTTTTTTTTGCAAGAAAATGATAGATTAATGGCTCGTTAAGTATTTTTAATTAGATGTTCTAATTCCATTCATTCATAGGTAAAGATGTTCTTTTGGTTGTCCAAATGTAATTTGCTCAAGTACCATATGTTTTTCTTTACAAAATTTTCCTCTATTCGTAGCATGTATCCATTTATATTGGAATTATTCAATTTTTTTTTTATTTAAGTTGATGAGGAAATCAGTCCATCAATAAGGACTGTGTCCAAAAGTTTTTATCGAAGCAATATCGAGTAAGAACTAATTTTCAACCATACTAAAGATGATAGCTGTTTAGTGGACGCAAAAGTCAAGGCTTTCAAGGCAAAATTGAAACATTTGAAATAAGATTTGACAACCCTAAATAAAGAAATTCTAGATTGAAGATAATGTTGATTGTGTTATGTTTATTGTAACTTTAGCTCATATATTATTTTAAAATTTGAAAATGAATGATGTCAAGAGTATGAGATGGAGTATTTTATTTGGAACATGTTTTGTATTCATTCATATGTATGTGCACTTTGTTTGTAGGGTGAATGGAGTGAATGTTTTATGTGGTTTAAAAAGCACATATATTTGTGATAATGTTTTTTATGTGTAGTATGTACTTAATGCTCTTTTGGATCTTTATATGGTAAGATAGAGACATTATCGTAGCATTTTTCTTTTTTTTAGGATAAAACATCTTGCTGAGTTAGATTTTGCCATTTTTCATGATTTGGTCTTGATCGGTGAACATGGTTTTTAAAGTTTTATTTCCTATAGACTTAAAAAATGCCTCAAATAATCAAATAAATGATTCTGTCATTTCATCCAATAAAAATGAATAGTTGAACAAAACATTCTTCTAATGGTGATTAACCTCAACAAAATGTGCACATATCATATTACATATATTGGTACAATAAATGAAATCTAAATCTAATACAGCGCCGAAATATATTTTTAAATCTACTTTCTTGTTTTACCTGTACAATCATAATCAAATTTTGACAAGTTATCTCTCCAAAATAAATTTATCAATCTATAACCTTAATCCATCTATACAACATAAAAAAAATATTGAGTTTTGCTTTTGCATACAATGAAAATGATTTAGGTTAAAACCCAAGTTTTTACTACATCCTATTTTATTTGCTAAAAACTTATATGTTGTAAGCACCCCAATGCTAGTTTTAATCATGTCAATTAAAACATTCTTGCAAATATCGAACATGATTCTTCTAAATTTAATTAAATACTTTTGATCTTCCATAATAAATACATGATTATGCTAAAAAATATTCTATATAACTTCATATACACTACTATCAACCTTAAATTTGATACAAGCAAGACAGCCACATCTAACTTAAAACCTATTATATTTATTTTCTTGATTAGATAAGTTAACAGAATACTTCTCATAATTGCACACAACAATCATTCGGGTTAAATCTTTTTACTATTTCTAAACAAAGTATCATTCACCACTCTAAATTTGTTGTCGATTGCATAAATCACATACTTTTGATATGCTTCAAGTTCATTTGAAAAAATCATTCCTACTACAAACTCAGAATGTTTTTTCATATTACGCATTATATATGCAAAATAGAAAATTTCATGTTTTAATTAAAAGAACAAAATTTAATCATTTCATCCATCACTTAAGAAAACAAAATATGTTTCACAAAATACGAGTGAAGACTTACTTCTAATTCAATCATCCGATAAATTTACACATGGAAATTTGCACTCAAAATGGGATTTAAATGACTCCAAAACAGTCTTAACTATTAAGCTTCAAACTTAATCAAATATAATAATAAGAACCCAAAATGAGTTTGAATTTGGAATATAAACAAACCCCAAATAAGGACATTCTTCACCCAAAAATTAAGATCTTGGCAATGGTTCAAAGCATAATACTATATGACAATTAAGATTTACTTATATTGTCTTATGATAAAACAATTAAGAACTTAGACTATAGTTATTTTTGTACGTGAAAATATAATGTTGTTTTGACAAGATAGAACATTGTGAGAGTAGAAATGAAAGAACTTAAGAATTGGTTTACCAAGTGCTAATAAATCTAGTAATATATTATTCAACTCAAATGAAGATGGATATCGAATTGGATGGTGGGTAAGTTAATATCCTTCCAATTAATCTTTGGGCTATGCTAGCATGACAATTTTTGGGTTATTATGAGAATAATAGTTTCTTATGAGTCATAAATTATTGAAGGAGTAGATCTCACAACAATTTATAATTATTCATTATTTGGTTTTTTGTGGTTCTAGATAGACTGTTATTTTCATAACAGATTAAAACTATCACCCAATCAATTCTCTTAATTTTTCTATTAATCTACCTTCATAATGAAATTATACAAAATATCCAGCTATCCTTGTTCTTTGCTATATAAATGAAAAAAAAAATTATGTAAATTGGTTCTTTTTTGGCTAAATTGATGTTGGGTATGATGTCTTTCCAATTTGTCTATTTTTTTGGCTAGCAACTCAAGCTTGGGTAATTCATGGCTTTAAGTTACATTGCTTTGTGTCCTTTTTGTGTGTGACAAAAAAGGTCAGCTGCTCATGTTTTAGGGCATTGGGCTTTTGTTCATAAATTATGGTTTTGGAACTTTCCTCTTAGCTTAAATTTGCACTTGATTTAAAATTGTTCATCTATGGCATTGTCCTAGTTTGAATGTTTCTTACAGTAGTTTGTTAATAGAGGGTTCTTAGGAACTCTATTTTTTTCTCATTGACAATACTTCAAGGGTTCAAGATTTTCAAGATTTATAAGAATCCAAATTCAAATAAATTGCATTCATAATACTATACTTAAAAAATTAATAAATTCTTACTTGAAATTCATTACTTCATCTTTGTAGTAGCATGTGTTATGATTATTCACAAATTTATAAACCAAGTGACTTATAAATTTCAGTACTTTGAGACAATGTTTTTGTCCTTTACACAAGAAAATGCAAGTGATTCTTGGAATTACCCCAAATTGCACCTTCTGAGATAGAGACAGAGGCAATGAATGATGCGACAGGGGTGTCATCTCCATTGTGAAGATAAAAAATAGGGCAATTTATGCCAAAAAATTCATAACAAAGCAATTTATGAATTTCATTACTTCTAGACATAATTATTCTAGTTTACACAAGAAAATACAAGCGCTTCTTGCAATTTTATCCCAAATCATATCTTTCAAGGTAGAGCCAGAGGGAATGGACGATATGCCGGGATGACGTCATCACTATGAAGATAAAAAACTATGCACTTTGCGAAAAATTCATAAACCAAACGATTTATAAATTTCACTACTTTTAGACATGATTCTTCCAGTTTGCATAAGAAAACACAAGCGATTCTTGCAATTACCTTAAATTGTACCTTTCAAGGCGGAGGCGGAGGTGGAGGCAACAGACGATGTAGCGGGGGCGACGGTGTTACTATAAACCCTTAGGAGATGGGTTTGATAATGCTGGTAGGTAGTCAAAGCTAGAGGCGGCATAATGGTTCATTGCGATTCGGTGATGATAGGGGCAACCTTTTGAGGAGGAAGAGACTGCATGGTAGTTTGTCATATGAGGGCTTAGTCATAAGTTGGAGGGAGAAAGAGAGGGCACGGTTGGGAGTGGACAACGACTCAATGATGGCGGAGGTAACGGATGAGCTAGAGCTAGAGGGAGAGTTTGAATAAATCTGGAATAGGAGAGACGTCGCCCACAAGATTCAAAATTTCCTCTGACAGTGGGGCTCACTTGTGACACATGTTGCAAGCTCAATGGACTCATTATTTGATATGTTAGTATAGCAGTGGTATCCAATATTTCTTTAAGGAGATAAGCATTTTATGGAGGGCGTGACCATGCATTTTATGGAGGGCGTGACCATGTATATTGACCTTACTGCAAGATGTTATTTATAGACGTGTGATCACGATAACTCGACAAGGCCTTTAAGTGTACTGAGATATTTCAATGCCTTTGAGGTTGCTCAAGGGCTGGATGAGACAATTTAGACTGCAGGTTAGTCCTTTAAATGTGACGATTGTGACGAGAAAGAGACCTCTAGGCTTTAGCCTGGCCCAAGCCACATGGCCCGTCCCAGTTCAATTTTATGATGGACCTTTTCTCACACTATCAACCACATCCATACAAAGACTTGGAAGAGCTAGCAAATTATGTTTTCTACCTAATAGATTATCAATGAAATCCAAGGGTCAAAATATGCAAAGCGGTTGTTGACTAATATGAGAGATGCATAGTTAATAATGTGTTGAGATTGAGTTTTCTATTCTCAAATTGAGTATGTTGGGGATGGATTGAGATCTTCCAAAATTAGGTTTTAAATTTACTTTTAAAGTTGTTCCCTAATCTAAATACCCCCCCTCTTTTGTCACCGCTGCATGTTGCTCTCTTAGCTGCACCTTACCACTCGTTGCTCTTTATCATCGCTGCCTGTTGCTGGCCTTCTCACATAGTGGCCTAACATGAATTTGCCCACACCTGCCCCCTCAATTGCATCCTTTAAAATAATTAAATGTGAAAAAATGGGGTCCTTAGACCTCATATTCAATGTCGTGGACCTACATCCTCACCAACCATGAGACAAATTTGGAGAGAGATGGAGACAAACTAGTGAGTAGCAAGGTGATGGCAAAGCTGCTGGAGGGTCCATCACCTCTAGGGGTGAGCACCGGTCTAGAGTCAACCTTAGACCAGCCCTGAACTAGCCCAACTCTACCGGTCTTGGTTCGATTATGAGGGAGACTAGGTCAAGTATACATAATAATATTATTTATAAATTTTTTGTATAGAGAAAATCCTAAATTAAATGGTGTCAATAACATTAAACGGCTCATTAGTGAGGAGTCCAAGTAATTTTACACTATTCTTTAATAACTTAAACTTTGTCTTTTATGGCGTCAACTGTCATAATTTACAAATGAGGAAAATGTCTCTATAAGAGGTCCTCATGGTGTCCAAAGTGGTGTAAATAGCTTCTCATGGCATCCTTCTCTAGTACTTGTTCTCTTATGTCTTCTTTGTCCTCTTAGTTTTCAATTTGCCAAAATCAAGAGAAACAACTTCTTCGCTTGCCACTCGACACTCACCTCGCTTGCTTCTAGTCGCTCGCCTTGCTTGTCGCTCGATGCTTGTCCTACTCACTGCGTGATGCTCACCTCTCTTTGCTTACCTCACTCATCACCGACCCATTGGGTCGGTTCGATTCTTAATTACCTTTTCAGGAGTACAAAAATGAAACAGAAAAAAATTATCGGTTGGTCTTGGTTTAACCCTAGAACCTGACCAAATCCATTGGATTGATCCGATCCTCAGTCCCAGGCTCCATAAGATTGGTCCTTAGTCCCAAAAATTGAGGACCAATATTGTGCAAGTTGATCTTAGGGTTAAGGGGTGGATCGACCCAACCAGACCATGGGGTCGTGAAGATGGAGATGAAGGCAACAAACCATTTGTTTTTAATTGACTAATGTGTCAGTCATTTAAAGCAATAAATTTAAAATTTAAACTTTCTCATAACTTTAGGTAATCCTGGTTATTTCGAGATGACAACTAAAATTTTGATGGAGCTAAAAGCCTTGACCACCCTCAAACACTCATAATAATTTCCTCTCGATTTAACTTATTGTTTTAAAGGTAGATATGGGCAAAAATAATTGTTTCATACGCTATCTAAGAAAACTTTAATTTTTACAAGCTAACACGTGACATGACAAAGAAAAATTTCAGAAGATTCTCATTTCTAACAATAGATCAACCCCATTAAATTCAAGTACATCTAGACATAATTCTTGGTTAATCCAAATATTAATTTCCTTGTAGACTCTATATGCAATACAAGTTTACTATACCATTATAAAGTGCAGCACTATTTCAACTACTTATATATAAGTAAATTCACCCTTATTTTCACTAAAAACCCAATATTATCCTCAATTTCAATCACAATCTAAAGTAGTGGCTCCAAATTTATTTATTTTCTATTTTTAGTTTTCCTTTTTTTTTTGTATAGGATCTAATTGTCATAATTTAGAATGTCATATGCTTGTTTTGTTTTGTTTTGTTTTTTTTTTTAATTTGAACTTATTGCTATTTAAAAAAAAAAACTAGTGTCTTTTGTATCATTGCTCGTATAACAACTTATCTATTTTTGGTCCCTCATATCTCAAAAGCTTACTTACTTGGTGAATTTTTTATTTTTAATTTCATTAGTCTAAATATATATATATCAAGTCTCTATATTTATGATATCAAAAAAATTGTCTTTTTTTCTTAACCATTGGTGAGATATTTTGACACGAAACATGTAAGACATCATATGAGTGTTTAGAAATATACTAAAAACATTGATATGAAAAAGTTATACACAATGGGGTATTTTGATATTGTTTATAAACACTCTGCAAATGGTATTAATTTTTGTCAATACAAAATAATGAAATTCCAATGGCATTTTACAAAAATTCTTATCTTAAACAAAGCTTTGATATAATTAATTTCCATTTTTTAAAGTTTCATGAATGGGAACATAACTATGATTTTGTCTTGGGAAAGCTTTAAAGAGGTTTTTTTTTTTTTTTTTTTTTTTTTTTTTTGTGATTTCATTTGATCAACCCATAATATTTATATTTATATAAAAGTAACCGGTAAAAAATATTTAATAGTGATATGCACAACAAAGATGTAAGTTCATAAATATGCGACCGTGTTGAAAGGTTATCTATGTTAATTTTTTTTTAGATTTACTAGATAATTAATCCATAAATTTGCTTGACAATATAGAAAATAACTAGGTTTTTATTGAAATTTCTCTTTTCAACAAAACTAATTTTTACAGAAAGTAAAATATAAAAATATAGAGAGAACATAATGTCTTTCATCCACAATAAACAAGAAAAAAATGTGATATTCTTAGTTATGGTAATTAGATCCTACATAAAAATTAAAAAAAAAATAACAAAAGACGGAAAGTAGATAAATCGGGAGATACCACTTTAAATTACAATTGAATAATTAAGGGCAACTTTGTCTTTTTAATGAAAAGGGGTGGGTTTAATCATATAAGGGAAAAATATGCACCCTGTTATAAATAAGCAATATAACCTAATGACTTCGTAATTTCTAAAGGGTTCTAAAGGGTTTTTTTTTTTTTTTTAGGTCAAAAAATGAGGTTGAGTTGAGGGGATCGCTACATCCCGCCGAAGTTGGGCAGTCGTCCACCAGAGGTAGGGTTGGGAAATGGGCCTTGCCCGCTCGGCACCGCACTGCCTGGCACAATTGGGCTCATGCCCAGGCGTGGATCGTTTTGAATTGGGCTGGTCCGCACCACTTTTAGGCCTTGAGTGGGCCCTAACGGGCCAGCCCAGATCCAGATTTCTTTTATTCGGCCTTAAAGGCCAAATCCAATGGTTTACAAATTTTTAAGGTCTCAGACCCGAATACTCAATCACTGGATCAGGTCATTGCAGTGGCTGTTGGAGCCCAAAAAACAATAAATATAAAAATCACCTAGATAAATTGGCCCCTTTCCTCTTTTTTTCATCATTCGCCAATCTTCACTTACATACCCACTTGCAAATGATCTACCTCTCTAAAGCCTTTTGTCAATTTCATATATTTCCTCTTCCATTGCAACGAATTTAATTGCGATCTACATGTCACAATACATAAAAAACAACAACAGCAGCAACAATAGTGTCCGAGGATCCAAACTTAATCTTGACTTCTCCTTGTGATTGCCAAGGAACTCGGTTAGTGAATATGCAATGACAATGTATACATGCCAGCTCCTTGTTCACAACAAAGCAAATTCAATGATAACGAGACGCAGAAGCCTTACCACTAGGCCAACTTGTAGCGGAGAACACCAGAAGTTGGTCCCCAATAGGACACTTCTCCGACTAATACGTCTACCGCTGAAGACCGCTAAGCAACTGGGGGTGCTAGCTTTGCGGAGAGGACCGTCTAGGGTCGGGAAGACATTCTTGCTCGAGAAACCCATTCAACTATGATGATGTAAGGAATTAGTGGCAGCTTGCATTTTATTCTCTTATTACTAAGCAACCCTTTGATTTTGTTGCCAATCTCCACGTCGTCTGATGCGTGCAAACTTTCTCATTTCAAGCCCATTTTGTTGGAACAAACACTAGAAATTGTAGTGCGTTGTACAAAGAGAAAAGGGCAGTATTGGTCCATCTTCTGTCGATGGGTAAACTTTTGAAGTCTCTTTGATTTCTGATACATGGAGAGCCCTATGAATTACGTGTACTATGTTGTCACTGACCCTTGGGTATATGAAAAATGAGAATTATATCATCAAGCTCTTATAGTTAATTCACATTTGATTCCAGAAATGTGACTATTAATATAATGAGACTTGTCAATAAATTTGGTGTCTTTGGCAAAATCTTCGGCATCACTGACGAAGTATGCATCATCATCACACTAGATAATGGCGATGTGAACACCTCCCAAATCAAGAGTCTGGTCTAATAGGCAAATCTTATTTGTGATGGTATTTTCTTCCGTGTGCCTTAAGTGTGCCATTGCATTAACTTGTCCGTGTGAGACAGTCTCCAATAGTTTAATAATGTTACAGCTAACATACGTGTGGGCTCAATACATTATAATCACTCTACCGAGGCATCAAGAGTCGGAGGTTTGCTACACATGGTACACAAATTAAAATAAAAATAAAAATTGAGGACATGACAATGAGGTGGAATTCAACGTGCAAGTTGTTTGAAAAGATATGCGAGGAGATGGTGTACTAATGCATAATGGAAGTTTCGATCTCTCGCCATTGACACCACAAGATTCTACGATTGCTCAAGATTTTAGGAACTTATAATAGGTTTTTTGTGATGCTTTGAGCGCCTGCAATTATTGGCAAACAACCGAGCCATTTAGTTTCTATTCATGAGGCTGGTTGAATTGGTGAAACAAGGAGGGTGATCCCTTCTTCAATGAAGCAATAAGAATCTGCCTGTGCTAGAATGGCTTAAAACTCTGTGTTCCATGTTATGAAGGGTCATAATGTCAAAGCGGAACATATATTGGCAATGTTGATGAGTTGGCATTGGAATATCATTGTTGCATACACCAATGGTTTCTATACAATGAGTTCCGCTCAAAGGACGGAAATGGCACCATCATCAAGCAGTGCCCAAACACTTGTATGGTTTCTTCTTCGTAAGAAGAAGATCATCCCAGCCTTTCCCTAGGTCTTCTGCCAAATAGATGGAGACGTACTTGGGATCAATCAGATTACTCCGACTGCATCCATAGAGTTGGCAAAGACAAAGTCAACGTCTTCAATGGGAAAAGAGGAGAGCCACCAACTATAGATTTGTTCGACCATGGCTTGTGATACTGACCCCACAAGCGTCCGCGGTACCATTTGAGTTTCATATTTTGTACTAAACACCAGATCTTGGAAGACAATAGGTATAATTTGTCCACGAAAAATATAGAAAGGGCAATTGGAAGGCATGATATGTTTTCGCAACAATTGACTCCTAATGAATATGCCCAACTTGATCAAGAGGACAACGATGACGCTATATTGTCTGAATCATGGTAAAGGATACAATATCAAACAAACCAAATATATTACACACTCTTTGTGTGTAATTTGTAAGTGATTATCATTGGGCACCACTTTGTTACTTTTTGTCAAGTTATTTGGAGATATACTTGAACTCAAATTTGGTTTAGCTATACGAGTACTTCCATTAGCATTCCTCAATTAAGTTGCTATTATGTCTAATAATTGGAAATTGAATTAGTTCAATCTCCTTTTTTTCCTAAAATTTGGAAAACGGGGGCCGGGTCAACCGTGCTTAAGACCCTGCCTCTGCCAGCAGTAATTGAAGCCGATCACAAAGAAGACCCGAATGCCACGTGAATGTGAGATCATCCCATCCATCATCATTGTCAAATCTCTCTTTCTCAATCTCTCCATGTTCACCTGATCTTTATTGATTTAGTCCAGAGATTTTTGCCACGGATGCAATCTTGTAAATCGCGGGTCTCCGTGCACGCCTTACAGAATTGCGTTTCCTCACTGCTAAGAATATATATTGTTCCCTCTTTCCATGGAAAGACCTTAACAGTGTTGTCAAGAACGCCCCCACCCCCCTTCCTCCCAAAAAAAAAAAAAAATCTTCAGAATCCAGGAAAGCAAAGCACATCGTGTCCCTTTCGCTCTCCTCGGAATTTCATCAGACATGGAAGCCCCTTCGTGCAATGGAACTTCCCCAATCTGGCAAGACAGAAGCTTTCTCCTCGAGGCAAAACGCAATATCAACGCGAGGAATCGAGATTCGATCGTGGGATGATTTGGTGTGAACAGCATCGACATTGTTTTGTCTGGAGGAGAGAGGTAGGTGGAGAAGTTCGACCCATCTTCAGTAAGACACCAGCACGGGGGCTTGTCGGGCATGTCACGCACGGTTGAGATGGCATCCGACAGGCTGATACAACAGTTCGCCGAACCAGGGTAATATCGCGACGTGTCATCGGGGAGACTCGTCCATTTCTTGAGCAGCCGACATGAACTAATATGCTTTGCTCAGTACTTTTCTTCTAACAGCCGTATTAGTAGTTGAGAAAACAACGAAGAATAACTATTTCCCTATAGATCAAGACAGACACACCCTTGATTCGCAGGCCGGGATGACTTTTCCAATATTGGGTTATGGCATCTCTAGGACTTGATCTGAACAGATCTCCTCCTCTTGCATAGCTTGAACATGAAGCGTGAGAAGGCCCTAGATACATACGCCCCTTTTCACCTTGTAATAATTTAAATACAAATTGGATTCATTGTAATTATTCCTTTGACATGGTGTAAAGAAACTCATTTCATTTTCTTTTTCTTTTTCACTCCCCTTCTAATTAATCCCAATTCTTCAATGTGAATTTTCAATGGCCCTACTACCCTCTTCTACTTATTTAAAATTCAATGGAAAACTTATGCACATAACCCCTCTAACGAACTATTGTAACTTATGCATATCACTCTTCATTCCATTGATATTATAATTTGCTTTCTTGAAATGTTCGATTTAATTCATAATGTTTCGGCTCCCGTTAATGGAACCACCAGAACACAAGCACGGCACGGCTGACTCAAACGAAGACCAACTCCAAGCATGGCAAAGACAAAAAGAGGAACAACACCATGTGTATATGTCTAACTAGAGTTTGGGAAATAGAGGAAAACAAAATCGATTCAAAGAGCCCCAAAATGCTTGTAGGCTTCCTTTTTCTCCTCTCGTGGGTACTCATGCATTTGGTCTCCCTTTTGTGCTGCGACGGGAATATATGGGAATTGGTGCGACGTATAATGTGGGCTTCGATTGAACACACTTTGCCACGAACTGTCCAGCTACTTGCCCCCTCCTCACTTTTCCTTTATCCAAACCCCCCCCAAAAAAAAAAAAGCACAGGAGCATTTATCCAAAGCACATAAATTCATGTGTTTGGAATAAAACTAGAAATCAATACATGAATAAAGGCACAAGTTCATGTTATGTTCGTGTCGTGTCTTTGCTAGAGTAGATTTCATGAAGATTTGTTATATAAAGTTAGAACAACTGTATTAAATCTGTTAGTTTCAAACGACATGATATATTCGTATTAGTCTTGGTAAATTTTTGAAGGTATCATGTTCCTAATCGCACTTTTAATGTACTACAAATGAACACTCACGTGCGATTCAAGCAAGTGACCAAATTGCTCCTTTCTAGAAAAAGCGTTTAAGGTGGCATTAAGATCTATTGATTCTTGCCCCCGAGAAATTGACCTGCCAAATTCCATGCTTAGAGAATAGGCGGACAATATTTTTCCACATCTTTTAATAATAATGATGATAAGAAGTCACAGCACAGTTTATCAGATTTTAAATTTTTTTAGATATATTATTGGTATATTGTTGCCCTTCTTTTAGATAGCTTAAGGTTCCAGGGTAAAAACAATACACTCAATTTATATCTGTATCTTTATTGTTATTTATGTTATTTTAGCCATAGTTTCTACATTGCCAGTTTGATGAGGTTATACAACATCTCGGTCTGTTCTACATGGCCTTAACTCCCACAACAAGCATTCTAAGGAATCATATAAGGTGGTGATCAATAATGAATCACTTAACAGAACATTTCATAGAAAAGATATTTGTTCAACATCTCCCTTTAAAAAAAAAAATTGTGCAATAGCCTCAAACTTCAAAAAGTTAACGTATTACTCTAATGAAGTTTGGTTTTGTTGTTAGTTACCAGTTTTTCCGTCTACGATATTACCTCACAAAGACTCACTTTTTCGACCAAAACCGCCTCGGCAAAATATTCTTAACTTAATCATGGATCCTCTTTTATCTTAACTTCATTAACCATTTGATAGAGATTATTTGGGTGAAAAAAAGGGATAAGTCCATTTCCAATAACACTTAACAACCACTAAACTTGTCAAAATGGGTCATAAACCAATTTCTTAACCATATTTGATGGCTGACTTATTATATGGGTTAGCTATGTTTAGTAAGTGAGTTATACATGGATTTAGAATGGCAAAATGCAAAAATATATGAGTGTTAAATGGATTCATAGTTTATCCAAACACCAAACACAACTCGCCTTTGTCAGTGCCACTTCACTCTATATGAGAAAAAAATTGACTCCTTGAGTTATTCTGAGTTAGAGACGTCTTGGTGGGTCTTTAAGATGGGCCCACTTCACCCCTTATTAAAAATATCAAGAAGGCTTCTTTCGTTTCCCATTATTTTTATTTTTATTTTTATTTTTATTTTTATTTTTATTAATCTTGTAGATTTGTTTGTTAATTATTGGAGTATATCTTTCCTTGGTTGCATTTGGTATTTTTATTTTTTATGCAATATTCTAATCTTAGTTCCTATTATTGAATTATATGGTCAGCATAAATCATATTGTTTAATATCTTACATTACATTTAATTAAAATTTCAATTCCTCTACATTATTTTTTTCTGCAATTTTATAAATTGACTATCAAGTACTAACTTTCTCTCATTTTTCATTGTGAATCAATACAAAAAGTGAAAATTTTATGCAATGTTGAAAGCCAATTCTTTAGCATTTTATCGTCGAAACAATGCTTTTATCCAAATAACATATACGTCTAAAGAGCTTAAAGTGGGTTAACTAGGTGGATACAGCTTTTCACATATTGGATTCATGGAATAATTTAGTAAATGGTTTGGGTTGGTTATGGGTTGTGTCAAGTATGAGTTACTAAATTTGTATTACACGAAAATGAGTCAATTTGAGTCGAATTATTTTTAACCCAACCCAAATTTAACTGCCTTAATGACCATATAGATGGAAAATTAGTGGTTGTAGAAAAAATAAAAAATATTTGGGGTTTGTGGTGCAATTGTGCCAAAGTTTGGGGGTTTATTTACAATTTTTCATAATTTGAGGATAATTGCACACATATGCCAAAGTTCAAGGAGGTTTCAATATTTAAAACAAAACAAATCTTACAAGTTGAACAACTTTTTTTCCACAGATAACGAACATGGTTTACATTCGAAGCACTTTTTGTAGTCTTCATCGGCTATTATCTTTACTTCCATGTAGCCAGAGCACGCCGAATCCGGTTCATGCATTTGATAATTATGACTGATTGGCCTCTGTCGTCTTTTTCTGCAACTATTGAGAGAGAGAGAAAGAGAGAGCGAAGGGCGGGCGAAAACTAGGCAATGAAAAATACTGAAAGTCGGCTAGGAATTGGGTTGAAACGCTCGGTCAACCCAAAAAAGAAGATCAGAAAGTCGGCAAGAAATTTGGGGGAAAGCTTGGCAATGCAGGGGATCCGAAAGTCGGCTAGGAATCGGTCAACCCAGCGTCTGTCCAAGAGCGCTGCGATGAGCCGGGGCCCACGTCGCCGACCCGACGACACGTGTCCGACGGCCCTCCTCACCTAGCCCGCCACGTCAGCCGGAACCAAGGTGTGGCCCGCCTTCGCTTTCGGGGTTGACGCAACCGCAAGTGCCTGAGCTGACAGCTCCGTACGGACACGCCCCTGCCTGAAATGCCGTATGTATTTATACGAAAACCAACAGACTATTGACACCCCATGCCTTCCTCTTCCTTAGCTAGCTAAAATTAACTTAACTCTCTCTCTCTCTCTCTCTCAAACACACACATACACATACAGAAACGCGCACGCTTTTGTTCTGATCGTCCTCGATGGAGCTTTCTCCTTTATATATCGCGGTTCAGTGAGCATCCTCTAGAGCCCGTGAAAGGTGGTGATCATAGGGAGCGCGTGATCGTGACTTCTTCTTCTTCTTCTTTCAGTGCCATTTTGAGAAAGGGTCTGCTCATCTAAATCTTGCAAAGTTTCTTCATTGGGTTGTTTAATTGTCTGCCAATATCCGAGAACAGAATGCTGGAGGACGTGCTTCATCCGCCTCGGCAGCTTCCGGCTGTAAGATTCTCTTGTCCTCTGAAACCGTCTCCACACCTAGTTCTTTTCTGTACATACACACAATACATGCATGCATTGCGTTAATCATGCAATTGTCTCTGCAAAGGAAAAAAAAGAAAAAAAAGAGCAGGATTTTGGTTGCAAGGCTGAAGCTTTCTTCCATTGTTCCATTCTCTCTTTGGACAAAAGTTCTGGGTTCTTTTCGGTCTCTAGTGTGTTCTGCGATACGATGATTTGCCTGAGCTCAAGATCAGCATGTGTCTGGTTTGCTCAAGGAAATGATCATCTGAACATTGTGTGCTTGTGATGAGGACACTACTAATGTCGCAGCCAGTAATGACACCTTAATCTCAATGCATCATTTTATCTTTACGTCCTCTTTAGGTAATTGAATTTGAAAGAACCGTTTGAGCTACAGGTTGGATTTCTGACATCATCTTAAAATCTGATAAGGATACCATGCACTTTTACTTTGTATCAGTCCACTTTTTCAAGAGAAAACGTTGTAATTTAGCCAAAGTCTTCATTATCGTCTGATGACCATTGAGTTGATTACAGCAAACTAGATTGATCATTAACATGACAAAATATATCTATGATAATGTTTGTTTGGTCATATTACAGTCTCATACTTTCATAAAATGTTTGTCCAAGTGAAAAGCTCAAAACTCTTGCTTTGATCATTTTGAGAAAGCTCTGAAACTCTTCCATGCTGCCTGTGCAATAGCTTTCTGGTTTGAAGATTATGAGCCTGACTTGTTGAAACTCATGTAGGGACCCCTTATGACATCGCTTCAGTGTTCTCATATCACCTAATGGCTTCTTTTTGAATGCCTCTCCATGACTAGTGCTTGCCCAGATTAGGCATCCTATATTTTACCTCACATAAACATGCCATCGAAACCCATCTTCGCATCTACTATCTATCTGTTGCATATCACAAGATGCCAGCAAAATTGCACATAATCTTCCTGCTTTATTGTTTGTCAGAAAGATGACACTGTTCACCTTCACCAAACTCGTTTTGCAAATCAACTTTAAGAATCCAAGCATCATCATATGCCTGTCCAGAATTGATGTCCTCTTCTACTAGTTAAACATCAAGAATGGTTAGAGAGACCGATTGTAGTGTATGGATCATAAACATGAGTAATTCGACTTTTAGTGGTGATTATAAACACTGTTCAACAAATTATTGTTGTTCAAACGTGGAATTTCATCTGTTGTTCTGCAGGATGATATGTCATGCCCGTTAAGTGCTCAACTGTTTGAACTTTGCGACCCTGAATTATGTACAGAAAGTATAAAGAACTCTGAGATCACATCGTGTTCAAACTGCCGCTATGAAGAGTACCCCAATTCCTCCAAATTTTCTTCACCTGAAGATTTGCAAAACTTTGGCGATCTCCTGCAGGAAGAACATGGAATCAATACTAACACAACAGCCACAACTCCTGCCACGACTACGAGTAACACCATGACTGCTGGCACTATTAACCACAACGGAAATCAAACAACGTTCTTTGATCCACAAGAAGATGTCGATAATGACATTTCTGCTTCGATTGATTTCTCTCCCTCCCCTCCATTTTCGGTTTCCCCATTCGTCTGTCCTCAACAAGACAACCTGTTGATGGATTTCCCTTCAGTGCAGCAAACAGAAAATCAACTTCCACTGACCAATAGCACTAACGGGCTACCAAATTTTACTCGTGAAACTATGTCACCGTTAATTGGCCCTCCATTGATTGCCTCAGTGTTCAAACAAGATTGCTTTTCGTCTGTGCCTCCATATATTCCTTTGGACCCTGCATCGCCTTTGTGCTCCTTCGTTGGCTCAATGAGGCCGTACATGCCAGAGAATATGACTGGCACATTATCTGCAGATAGGTCAGGAATCTTCTCGGGAAGTGTTCTAATAAAATCAGATTTGCAAGCTCAAGATCTGGATTACCAGGCTGACAATAACAGTGGAATCTTTTGCTCGGATCCAACCCAGGTGCTTATTCCTGAGGATACGCAGGTATTGACAAGATTTTACAGCACATTATGCTTCATTTTGAATATGAAGTTTTAAAGTTCAATGCAGTTGGTACGCACATGGCATTAAATCTCATGTGCTCTTGTAGTATTTGTGGTGACCAATTCTTATGGAATTGTGTCGATTTGATACCGTGTAAGGTATTTTTGCACCGCAAGCCAAAAGCTGATGAACGCGAATTCGAGTTCTGCACCTTTCGCAACAGATATTTCAAACTTAGAAGACCCAACTTACAAGGTAGGAAAACTCTCAGTTGAGCAGAGGAAGGAGAAGATCCATCGGTACATGAAGAAGAGGAACGAAAGGAACTTCAGCAAGAAGATTAAGGTCTTCGTTCTCTTCTTCTCTCGCATCATTCATGTTTTAGTTTACCTTTTGTAGGACAGTAACTTTAGCTGAAGAAACTTTCCTAATATCTGCAGTATGCGTGCCGCAAAAGTCTGGCAGACAGCCGTCCGCGAGTGAGAGGGAGATTCGCAAAGAACGAGGAATTCGGGGAGAACTCTAGGCTCGCTTGTGGCCATCTTGGGGATGTTGAAAAGGACGAAGTGAGAATAACTTTTCTTACAAAAAATCTGCACTGGACATGCCATATCTGTGGTTCGAAAGAAACTTCCAAAGATCAAGCGATGCCTTGCGAATAGTGATATCGAGAACAAATAATTAATCATCACAAACCCGATAAATATCCTTCCCTGATCGTAATCCATTTGTAACATAATAACACTTCCTTGGCTTTCGTTTCAGGTGGTTGTGAAAGAAGATGACATGATGGAATCATCTGATATCTTTGCTCATATCAGTGGAGTCAATTCCTTTAACTACTCAATCCAATCTTGGATTTGAATAGCCAGATCTTACAGACCCGAGCAATTCCATCACACAGTTTTGCAGGACTTGGTGAAGCCCGGATCTCTGTTTCTGCAGACCGGCTGACTAATAAGAGCTAGTGTATCAATACATGAGTCAGGACTAATTAGTATGACGATAGGAATTAATGTACTTTTGTATATAAGGTCTGTATGTTATAAAGTATATCGATTAGACTCTGTAGACCTGAGACTGGGAAGTAGATAATCACAATTTATACAAAGAAAATTGATGTAATTACTTAACACTATATTCTGGGTTTCATGTATAAAAAGAAAAGCAAAAAAGTTAATTTTGACAGTTCAGACAAGATCATGGAATTGTTATATATGGTTAGATGTTTTCTGAGGCTGTGAACTCTTTTCTAAGAGACATTTGTTTTTTTTTTTTGCGAATGTGGCATTCTAAATTCCCAGAAAATACATTTATGTAATTCGATTTTTGTCCAATGCTGTGATAGGCATTCTAAATTCCCAGAAAATCAATATTGAAACCATATTGATCTTGCATAATGCTACTGTTCTGTGCCAAAAAATAGGGACTCTTTTAGGCTGATAAGTTTCAATAAGTATCGGTAAATATGGAAAATTTGTTGGTAAAAAAAAAAACGGTGACTTCTTTTTTATATTTTTGATTTACATGTTGGTAACTTACCAATACTTTCATAAAATGACAACTTCTTTTATGATGATTGTAAATTAGCAATTTTTATACTACTTACCCATTTTTATTTGCATAATTTACCGATTTTTCTAGCTCTTCTATTACTAGCCAAAGTAAGAGTGAGTCATCACTTTTGTCCAATTAAATTACCAACTAGTTTTTGGTTATCAACTCTTATTAGAGTTACTTATGAATCTCTTATTGGTTTTCCTAATTTACCAACTTTCTATAAATTTAAATTGGTTTTTTTTTTTTTTTTTTTTCATTTTGGTCACCCTTCTCACTATTTCTAGAGATTACCAACCTAAATTATTGTGACTCATAGACTTTTCTCCTATTAATTTATCATCTAATGTTGTATTGTCAAATCTCATTTAAGTTACATACTTACTGAGATATATTTGTTTCATTTAATTGTCCAATTTTTTAGCATTACAAACTTTTATATGCGTTTCTCAATGAAGTGTTTAGAAATTACCAACCTTAGTTAAATTGCTTACCAAATTTTCTCTGATTAAGTTATCAACTAATTATGGATTACCAAGTTTCATTTGAGTTACTTATTAAATTTAATTTTCTTTTGTACCAAATTTTCTTATCTTTAACTAATTTTCATTTATCTCTCTTAATTATGCATTAAATTTATCAATCCTTTCAAGAAATTTCTAGCTTTAATTTAAGTAATTTATCAACTTTTTCCAATTAATTTATCCACTATTTTCAGATTACCAACTCTTATTTGAGTTGGATACCAATTTTCTTTTGAGTTATTTATTCAGGAAATACAGTTGGTAAGTCACCAAATAAACATGGGAAATTACATATAATAATTGGTAAATTCAAGGTGCTGGTAAGAAAGTTAAATAAAAGTTAATAAAGTACTAAGATAGCTTTTCTTTATCTAAGACAAAAGAAGTTGCTAATTTGAAAAAATGAAAAAAAATGTTAGTAATTAAGTGAAATAAGCGTCGCAACGGAAAATTAATTGGTACCTAATTGTATAATGGGTTTGGTAAGTAACGGAAAAAAAGAAGCAACAACTCAACAGAAAAATTAGTACGTTAAAAAACCAAATGATAAGCAACTCAAATGCGAGCTGACAATCCAAAACTAATTGATAACTTAATTGGGAAAAAGTTAAGGGTTAATACCTGAAAAACCTCAAACCGGTACACATGTGACAAATTTACCCCAAACTATTTTTTTGACCACCAAAACCCTAAACTGGTATACCTTTAACAAATTTATCTCGATTGACCATAAAAATCATAAACTAGTACATTTATGACAAATTTACCATGAACTAATTTATTTGACTGCAAAAACCCAAAACTGGTAAATTTGTGACAAATATACCATTTGTTAAATTGGATTAATACCACAAAAAGATCACAAAATTGTAAACTTGTGACAAACAAAGCGTAAAATCCCAAATTAATATACTAGTCAACTATCGCGTGTCATTTAACTTAATAACTTGAGAGTAAAATTTAATAAAAACTAACAGAGGATAAATTTGTTACAAGTGTACCGATTTGGGGTAAATTTGTCAAATGTATACTAGTTAGGGTTTTTGGTGGTAAAAAAAAAAAATAGTTTTGGGTAAATTTGTCATAGATCTACTAGTTTGAGGTTTTTCAGATATTAACCCAAAAGTTAATAAGGCGTACGAAAAATTTGATAATTTCATACAATAGTAGGCAAATTCAAAGCTGGTAGAAAATTATAAATTTATCATTATCAGAGAAAAGATAAGTCAGTAATTTCAAAACAAAAAACCAACTGAAATTAGTAACCAATTCAAATTAAAGAAGGTAATACAAAACTAGTTGGTAACTTGATCGAAAAAAAGTTGGTAATCACTCTAATAGAAATCAGTAATTTCTAAAAGAGTTAGTAAATTTAAGAAGTTGGAAACACATGCAGATAAACATAGCAACTTAATGAAAAAGTTAAATAAAAAAAAAACTTGAGAAAACAACGAATAAAGTAAGTAATTCAAGTAAGATTTGGTAATTCAAAGCTATTTGGTAATTTAATTGGAGAAAATTTACCCAAATCACACAAATAAAGCTAGGAAGATAGTTTCATAAAGTAGTTGGTAAAATTAAACTGTTGATAAGAAATGTAAATAAAATTGGTAAACGATGAGAGAAGCTTTGGTTGGTTAGAGATTAGAGAAGTTGGTGTAGAAAAAATAAAAATAAACATTTGTGAGTAACTCAATTAGGAGTTGGTAACGCAATATGGTAACTTAGTCCAAGAGAAGCCGGTAATCACTCTAATTGAGATCAATATTTTCTAAATATAGGTCATAAATTTAGAAAAAAATGACAAGTAAGGGAAATTAAAGTGGTAACTTAATATTAAGTCAGTAATTTTAAATAGTAAACGATTGTTAACTTAATTGGAGAAAGATGATAAATCACTGAAAAAAAAGTTCGGATTTTCATAATAGTTGATAAGTTTAAGGTGTTTGTAGAAAAAAGGTAAAAAAAAAAATTATAAATGATAAGAGAAGTTAGAAATTTGTAAAAACCAAATAAACATTGATAACCAATTCATATGAGAGCTAGTTACTTGTTGGTAACTTAATTAGATAAATGTTGGTAAACACTCAAATTGAGAAGGGTAGTTTAAAAAAAAAAAAAAAAAGAGTTGCTAAATTTTTGTGTTTAGTAACTGATAGACAAGCTGATCAACTTAAAGGAAAATGAAAAAATAAGAAGTTAAAAGTAGCTCGAATGAGGCTTTGTACGCTACGAATATTCCGACCAAAAAAAAAAAAAGCCAAGACTAGTTGGTCACCTAATGTGAGAAAAATTGGCAAGTTACGCAAATGAAGTTTGTAAATTCATAGGTGTGTTGATAAAGTTAGGGCGTTAGATGAAAAAAAGTTAATAAATTAAACAACCAAGTAAGCATTGGTAAGTAACTCAAATTATAATTGATAGCCTAAAACTAGTTGGTAATTTAAGTGAAAATAGTCAGTAAGTCACTCAAATAGTTATAGGTAAATTTATATGGAAGTTCATAAATTTAGACTTTAATAAGACAGATAAAAAAAACAATAAGAGATAAGAGAAGTTGACAATTTATCACATGTCAAAAAAGAGTTAGTTTCTTCATAAAAGTATTTGTGAATTGCCAAGAAGTTGCCGACAAATAATGTGATTGGTATTCTTTTTTATCAATAGTACCCATGTAGAAAAAAATTATTTTTTGAAACGGAAGAGTACGGTCGGCCTTTTTTTTACGGGAACATTTGGAAAATTCACATCGTTATGGATGGTTTTTGCTATTCAATTGCTGCTATGCCTGCATTCGAGACTAATCGCAATAGCGTCTAAATCGTCGGTTCCAATGTTGAAAAGTAGTAGAAGATTCTTCAAAAAGCCTCTTCATTTTCTACCGTAGCATTTTCCTTTTTTGGTCTGTCATTTTCTAATATAGCTTGAAAAGTCGAATTAGCGTTTAGTTCAAGTTGATTCTTCTGGAAAACACTGTCAAGACTTTTGCAAGCTTTTCGAATTCAATTCTTTTTCGCCTTACTTCTTTGCTTTGCAAATCGGAGGAGTTTTGGTGGTAACACGCACGGCAGCCTTCCATCACTATTGAGATGAATTTTGAACTTGCTACAATTGACAGTGATGGTTTCAGTTTTTTGGTAGCTACGTTATAGTTATACCGTCGTTTAAAATCTTAGGACTTCATTGCCTTTTGTAATAAATAATAGGGCTCAACTAAACTTTCTGGATAAGCTTTTCTCAATTATACTTTTATGATAAGTTCTTTTTAATTTATTTTACTTTTAGAAAATTTTAGAACTCAATTATACATTTATATCAAGTTTTAGGACTTGTAATGCATTTATCCAAAAATCTTAACTTGAGATTATGGCACGTTGAACCAAATGATTAATATAATCTATGCATTTGAAATGATTGGATACCAAGTTAGATGGCCTAGTGTATCCGTTTCCCCTTACAAAAGCTGAAGAAGGATCATGGTCTTACTATATTCACGGTAGCTACTATATTTTTCTCGAGAGACTGCTCGTTGGTGCAGTCCCAATGTGTTTTTCCTGCAGCATTTGGCTATTGGGCAAGATTGATGACAATGGGTCTTGACACGAAGGTTGGGTCAAATGTGTTGTCTAGGCCAGTCCATAATCTAAAATGTACACTATAATATATGGACTAAGTCGAACCCAAGCCGAAGTTGGGCGTTTCGGCAATTTATCATAAAGTCTTTGCCAAATCCTTTGCAATTGCCCGTTGAGTCTCTTGGGCCTTGAGGCCAGAGGGATAGTGGGCTCGTTTGGTTCAGCTTTGGGGAAATGCCATTGGCAGAATGTAAATATCTTTGAGGTAAAGTGGTTTTTCGAAATGCAAGACTATTTGGTAAACATATATTTGAAATGCCCTTTAGTGCGACTAAATTAAGTTTTTTAGTTTTAGTATTTTTAAAATTGCAAAAAAGAAACAATGACTATATAACATTTTACATTTTCATGTTGAGAGTAATGTAAAAGATATATATATTAATAAATTTATTTAAAAATTAATTAAAATAATTTGATTTTAGATTAGATGCAAAGCTCAACTTTTGGCCTAGGGTTCTTTTATGTTTGTTTTCAACTTTGAATAATAATTTTTTAATTATTGTAGTATTAATCATCTTCATTAATTAATGATCATTCTAGTGTATTGATAAAAGTTGGACTATTGATTGTCAAAAGATAAAAATGACAAAAAAAAAAAAAAAGGTGAACTTATTCGGTGGATGGTGAAGTGACCAATTGTGGATGCTAATTTTTTTGAGTAAGCGCCGCATATAAAAAGGAAGGTCCTCATTAAGAAAAATAAAACCAAGTTCCTCTCATACAAATTTGATTAAAAAGAGTCATTTCATGATAGTAAACATGGTCATATATGTCTGGAAAAAGAAATTCATTAATAAGAGGACTAGCATTCCGCAAATGCTGAGTGCCCAAAGTAGGTCTCCTCCTTTGGGCTTTCAGATTTCAAATGTTAGCATTTGGCCAAAGATACCCGCAAATGCTAAACTAGACACTAAATTTCTTTCTCACGAAAATCCATTGGGAATGCTAAACCAAATGGGGCCAGTGTAGTTGCCATCACTTTCTTGCCTTTTCTTTCTTTTTTCTTTTTTATGGAATTAACAAAATTTAGATTTTTGCAAGTATTTTCCTTCCAAAATAAATATATCAATTCAACGAATAATGCAAATGTTTCATTTTTAAAAAAATAAAAACAATTTGTAAGCACATTAAATAGTGGAAGATTAAAAATCACAACTTTTTTTTTAAAATAAAAATATTACATATTTATTATGGTTCGCAGTTTGGGGACACATCGTAAGCATTTGCAAACTTTGTAAAAGATCAAGATACGATACTTAATCACATATTTGCACTATGATATGATTGAAAAAAAAAATCTGGAGCGTTTACAAAAAGGATACAATATTACAAATGAGAAAAGTTAATATCTAATATACCTTGCACTGCGTCATATTAGGACGACATAAAATGTTAGCACCTAAGATATATAAACATTCTCAATGTTTTATGTTGGGATGGAACCTGACATTGCAATTCTTTTTGCAAAATGTCATAAAATAAAAAATCCTTAAATATTGACGATACAAGATATAAAGGAAATTTCATTTTTTTGTCCTTATAGCGTGGAGAGATTTTGATTTTGGTCTGAGTTATAATTTTAATTCCCGTACCATTCTTCAACGACAATTTAGGTTATTTCATTAAATTCCCGTTCAAAGTATGCTGAAATTTGTTGAGTCAGCATCTAAAACAAATTAGCAAGAGAGCCAATTTTTTTTTTTTTATCTCTATTCTCTCTTTTGCATATCGTCTTCTTCAACCTTTAGCCATGGGTCCCCTCTCTGTTTTGTTGATTTTGTTTGCATTTTATTGTTCTTTTACTGCTTTTCTTTTCTTTTTCAATTTAGATTTGAAGCTCTCTTTTCCCGATCTAGTTCTCTATTTTAGATTTTGAACACTCGATTTAGTTCTAGATCTCGGGTCCATCTTCTCCCGATCTAACTTGGAAGTTTAATAAATATGTTTGTGGGGATTCGATGCCTCTCTACTTGTTTGTGTGCAGGTTTCCTACCTCTAGTTTCATTGATAATCGTAAGAGTTTTGGTGTCTCATTGAATTACAAAGATTTGCTTCTCCACATGTTAGATCTATATTTATTTAACCTATTCTATTGTCTCCATATGACGATGGTGTAGAGAAAGCCGAATCTAGGTATGCACCACCAACCGGCAATGTTACAATTATTGGAGAAGGAATATTTAGCATGTGCTTATTGACAAATACTCCATATCCAATAATCGATTGCAGATTTTGTTTAACGGATCCACTCTTGTGGAACGAGTTTGGGTGTGTTTGGAAAGACTTTTGGGGAAAGTCTTTGGGAAAATGCCTGTCTTTGAGTTGAATGTGTTTTCCAAAATGCAAATTGTGTTTGGTAAATTGTAATTTAAAAGCTCTTTGTGAAGTACCTTTGAGCAAAATGGTGTTTGGGGGACAAAGGACTTTTGTGAAAAAAAAAAAAATATCAAAAGAAAAATAAAAAAAATAAAAAAATGAAAACCGGCAAGGGCAAAGGCGGCATCCGGCGGCCGGCGCGACCCTCGGCGACCTCCGCGACCCCGATCCGGGCCGGCGAGGTCGCGCGATGCCGTCGCGACCTCCGGCGACCCCGGATCTGGGCCGGCGAGGTCGCACGACGCCGTCGCGACCTGGATCTGGGCCGGCGAGGTCGCGCGACGCCGTCGCGACCTCCCAGGCGACCCGGATCTGGGTCGGCGACGCCGTCGCGACCTCCGGCGACCCCGGATCCGGGCCGGGAGGTCGCGCGCGTCGCGCGACGCCGCCTCGACCTCCGAGAACCCCGATTGGCCGTCGGGAGGCTACGCAACCCGCCTCGAGGTCGGGGGACCTCGGCGAGGGCCGCGCCCGAGGTCGGGGGACCTCGGCGACGGTCGCGCCTCGGGTCGCGCGACCTCGGCGACGGCCGTGCCTGGGTCGCGCGACCCCGATCGGCCGTCGCCGAGGCTACGCAACCCGCGCCGAGGTCACGCGACCTCGGCGAGGGCCGCGCTGGGTCGCGCGACCTCGCCGGATGTCGCGCGACCCGAGCAACGCCGAGCCACCCTCGACGGAGAAGATGAACAAGTGCTCCTCACAAGGGCAAAAAACGGAAAAACAAAAGTTCATAAGGATAATTTTGGAAAAAAATATGCACAGTGATCTCAAACTTACCGAGAAAGCTGAAATGCCCAAGGCGGGGTACCCCTGCCTTGGGCTTTCAGCCTTCAAAAGGCAAGTTTTGAGCTAAAGGGACTTGCAAATTTTTTTGCCAAACACCCATTTTTAGCCCAAAGGGCTTTGGAAGCCTAAAGTCACTTGGAAAAGTCGAATCCAAACGCAGCCTTTGTGCTTAATTTTGCTGGTACTACGTTGATCATTCTTGTTTTTTGGATTTGGTTTTGTTTTTCAATATTAATATTTTGTTTCGATTTGCTTTGTCATGAAGATCATGTACTTTTGTACTCTTTTAAGTAATAAATATAATTTTCTTTTGATAAAAGAAAAAAAGAAAAAGAAGAGCAGCTAAAACAAATTATACAGAGCTTGAATACTTAGTTGCCACGTGTGGATAGATGGTGCTAATTCAACAATTAACTTTGGATGGAAGTGTGGGTAGAAGGTCTTACATTGTCGCCAAAGAATAGCACGGGGATTATAAAAGTAACCAGGCACATTATAAGGACAAAAAATGAAATCCCAAAATTATAATGACGAAAAACATAACTTCTCTGTTGACACTTGAATTTTTCCGACAATTAAAGTTAGAAAATTCCATATTCGAGATTCTCAATCACAACTCTTGACAAAAAAACTAAAATAGTGATACAAACGGTCTATAAATTTTGGCTCAATGTGCAATGTGGTCCCTGAACGTTGGCTTAGTATGCAATATGGTCTATGAGTTTTTAATTTGTTCGATATAGTCTCTGAAATTTTGGTACATGTTTAATATAGTCATTGGACTATATGAAAATATTCAATATTGTCATTCCATTAATTCGAGATCATGGACTATATTGAACATTTTTATATAATCCAATGACTATATTGAACATGTATCAAAATTTTAAACACCACATTACACATTGTGCTAAAGTTTAGGGACCATATTTCGCAGTAAACCAAAGTTCAAAACTATTTATAAAAAGTTAGCAAGTGTTTAGTATCTCATTGCATGTAAAAATTAGGAGCATCGCATTTCATTAGTAATTTTGTATCATTTTTTTTAATAAACCAAGAGTTGACTTTTTATAGGTTGACTATTAGTCAAACTGGAAAAAAGAAAATGTCAACTCTTGGTAAAAAATTACAAAAACGTAAAAAATGAATGTAGGTGTCAATATATTAACATAGGCATGTAGATTAGGCCCTTAAATTTAGAATTTTTATAAAATTGGCCAAATATTGACCTTTGGCCAAATAGAAGAATTTGACCTTTAACCAAAAAAAAATTAGAATTTTGCTAATTTCTAATTTATTTTAAAGATTTGATTTAAGGACGATGAAATTTAGAGATTTCGGATCCGATTAAAGAAATTTCAGCTTCAAGAACCAATCGACCACTTAAAGATATATATTAGGGACCGTAGGATTTGAGTTAATATTAGAGATATTGGATCCGATTAAACATTTGATTTAAGGTAGCTTTTTAATAAAAACAGGTGTTTTGAATGATCAAAGGCGTCTCTTTTATTCCAAAGCGTTTTTACGTCCACAAATGGGGTGGCGCGGACAGATTTTTCAGAACCATTTTTGCTCACGGTTCGTCGACGCTCAAGGCCCTCTCCACGTGGTTAGCCATTGTTGCCATCATTTCTCGTAATCTCGGAGCCTCACTTTCCCTCCTCATTAATCTCCGTTTTTTGGCCGTGAAGACTTGGAGTGATCTGTTCTCGCTAAAGGTTCCATTGCCGGCGCTCATCGTCACCGCCGACACTCGCCAGAACCTCGTTGCACAAGTTCGACCTCTAATTGCAACCGAATACAGCATCCACAGGTACGAGCATCCTTAGTTTGTCCTGGTCAGTCAAGTCTACAAACGCGGTTGAAGTTTTTTGTTGTTTTTGTGAAGTTCCTCTGATCTTGACCCGCATCGAGTGTGTAGCAATAGGAGTCACTTAGTAATAATCTTTATTAACCTCAGTATATGATTTTCCTTTTCCTTTTCGAATGTCACCATGAGTCTGTGACCGCATCTCCTCCTCCCTTTTTTGTCTTTTGCTATGTGTTTCATGTAGGAACGTACATAACAAGGTCTGGCAATGGTCGAGACAAGGTCCCTATTGCATTAGCCTTCCGTTGTTCATTCTCTTTGTGTTCGTGAAAAGTGATCACTGTTGATTAACGGTGATGATATTTGCCAATAAGGGCAATAGTAGACAATGTTCCGGTGGTGATGGATTGACGTAACTCACGGTGATGTCTCGGTTGTGCTCGGCTTGGAGGTTGAAAGTGGTATCCATTAATTAAAGCTTTGAATGTCCTGAAATTAACCCAATTTTGAGAGTTCTTGGTCCGCAATGTGAAGAAGGTGATATAGGGGACTTTGCTAGCATAACATTTTTTTGCTACTATTAGAATAACATCATATTGTGAGCCACATATTTTTGAAGAAGTGTACCTCACAATAATTTCTAATTATTTGTTATTTATTTTTGGCCCAAAACATGCTATTATTTTCACAGCAGAATAATGAGGGAAAAGTACCAAAATAATCCTAAACATTTTGCATTGGTACCAATTCAGTCATAAACTTTTTAATTGGACCAATTTAGTCCTAAACCTTTTTATAATGGTATCAATTCAGTCCATCCAGCTAATTTAAGCCGGAAATTATCGACATGGCCGCGGCAGTTTATGTGGTGCCACATGGACAAATTTTATAATTTTTATAATTTTTTTTTTTCAGATTTTTAATTTTTTCTTTTCTCCTTAACCTCGCCGGCCGGCCGACCATCGCTGGCCACCGGCTAGTAGGGCGAGGGGCCCCGTGCCCTCATCGGCCACTAGCTAGGGCCAGCTCGCGCCGCCGGCCACAAGCGAGGCGTTGGCCCCCGCCTGATCCGTGCGAGGGCCGCCACGCCCGCTTGGCCAACGAGGGTACCCTTTCCCGTTGGCGGCGAGGGCCTCTACGCCCTCATCGTTCACGGGCGGGCACAACGGCCCTTGCTCATGGCGGGCAAGGGCATGATGTGCCCTCGCCCGGCACGAGCGAGGCCGCCGTGGCCCTCGCCTAGATTTGGGCGAGGCGTCGTGCCCTCGCTCGCGTCGAGCGAGGGCGTTGTGCCCTCACCGGATCCGAGTGAGGGCCGCCGTGCCTCGCCCTCCACGAGCAAGAGTTGCTGTGCCCTCGCCCTGTGGCCGATGAGGGCACAGAGGCCCTCGTTGGCCAACGGGCGAGGTTTCGGTCCTCGCCTGGATCTAGGTGGGGGCGATGCCCTAGCTTGTGGTCGGCGAGGGCGCGACGGCCCTCGCCAGTGGCCGACGAGGGTGTGAGGCCCCTCGCCCTACCAGCCGACGGCCGGCGATGGTCGGCCGGCTGGTGACCTCGCCGGCCAAAGGATAAGGAGAAAAGAAAAAAAAAGAGAAAAAAGAAAAAAATTTAAAAATCTGAAAAAAAAAATTACAAAAATTATAAAATTTGTCCATGTGGCGCCACATAAGACAAAGGCGGCCACGCCAGCAATTTCCAGCTTAAATTAGCTGGATGGACCGATTGGTACCAATGTAAAAAGGTTAGGACTAAATTGGTCCAATTGAAAAGTTTATGACTAAATTGGTACTAATGTAAAAAGTTTAGGATTATTTTGGTACTTTTCCCGAATAATGATAGTTAGACAAGTATTTCTCAAAAATAAATAAGGAAGAAGGCAAAAGAGAGAGAGAGAGAGAGAGAGAGAGAGAGAGAGAGAGAGAGAGGAAATGGAGAAATACACTAGGGGCCTATTTGATAATGTGTTTCTATTATTTTATTTCCTACGATAAAAAAAAAAAAAAGAACATAAATCCTTTTGATAATGTTTTTGTTCCCGAGAATAAATTTATTTCCAAGAATAGATTTGGAATAGAATAAGAAGTGAAAAAAAGTTATTTTTTTGTTCCTCTCGAACAATTCTAGAATCAAGCCTAAATCCATTTTTCTTTTCTTCTTTTACTCTTCCTCTTCTTCTTCCCCAATCAGGTCGCGTAGCCATGGCGATGGCCAATAACTTTGTGAGAAGCCTCACTAGATTTGGTGAGGTGAGCCTCGCCTAGCCACTGCAAGGTCCACCCTCACCAGCCCCGACAAGATTGAGCCTCACCGACAATGGACTAGAGGAAGAAGAAGACAAGAAAAAGAAAAAAGAAAAAAATGTAATAAAATTATTTTAAAAAGAAAAAGAAATTGTAAGTCATAAAATATTTTGAAGGTCATACCAAACACATTTCTATTTTGGATGACAGTTATCAAATGTCTTCGAATGCTCAAAAATTCATCTAGGGAATAAAATAAAAATATATATTTCTAAGTAGAAATTATTTTTGGGAATGGTTACCAAACGCACCCTAGTAGTTTTTTTGGGAAGTTTGGTCTTAATTTAGTTATAATTGGATTGATGATCTTTGGGAATTGGCTTGATAGATCCCGGATTAATTCTAGTTAGAATATGATTGGGGTTGTTCTGCTTTGATAGAAGCATTGGATTACTGATGCGTTGGGCCTAATTTGCTTTTAAATTGGGCTTGAATTGCTTTGAAGATGGGTTTGATACAAGAGCCCAATTTGTGTTCATGGCCCAAACCCGAGAGTTTTCGCAACAGCCCATATTGGGATCGGGCCCAAGGGCCCAGCCCAGTCCCCGTTATCGGAATTAAAAATTTTAAAAATTAATTAATAAAACTTCAGAAAACATTGAAAAAACAAAATCAGAAAATAGCTTAGGCGTAGACATTGATTAGATTGTTAGTTTTAGCGCTAGATTTAGTTTAGTTTCATTTTAGTTAGCATATATAGTTGAAATTTTTTTAGCAAATGCCTTTGATATAGTTTAGTTTTTGATAGGTTGATCTTTTAGGCAAGAAAATGAACTCAATTACAACTTAGCTCATAGGGGCTGCTATTACTTCATAACAAGGCAATGTGTATTTTATATTTGGTGCTTTTTTCACTTTACTATCCTACACTTTACTTTCATTGCATTTGTTGTGATTGCTTACGTTTCTTGGATTGCACAATCATGCATATGAATATCATCTAGTGACATAGGATAATTAAATGGTCAAAGATTGCTTGAATCATTTAGGCAAATAAACTAATCAAGTTAGTGAATCAAAAAGGGCATTAGTTAGATAATTAGTGTAATTAAATCCTCCTCCCTAAGGGTGCGTAGAAAGTGAGATTTTTTCTCATATCTTACTTGACTTCTAATCTACCTCAATAAGTTAGTGGTGATTCCTCGTGTAGAATTTTCTTAAGGTTAATCGAATTAAGATGTAAATCCAAACATCACGTGAGGCAAAATATTGGAAGAACCTATATCAATTGAGGACCGTTGATCCTCAAATTGACATTACTTCTAAACTTGTCATTTGTCATTTTTTTTTTGGTTGTCGATTGGGAGGGTCGCGACACCCCAAAACATTAAAAAAATTAAGAGATTGATATGGAGCATTTTGCACTACGTTGGTCACAAGCCTTTATAAAATGTCGTAACCTTAAGAGGAAGGAGGGAGAATCTGCTCGGCATGTTAATCAACTTCTTACTTTTTGAAATGTAATTTACTTGGTAGCCTTCAAAGATACATTCATTTATTACTAAGACTCGTTGCTAAACCTGTTTAGCTCTTCTCCCATGTGCGGGCATTTATCATTTGACTATATTAGAAGTATTTGGTCCATGAGTCTGAAGTTTTATCGCCAAATGAAATCAATAGGATACCTTGCTGCATAGAAATTCAGCAAGATAGCCAAATTCGACTGCATTAGTCGGAACACATACATCCAGATCATGCATTCACTGCAAATCTCACGTGAAAATCACATCATTCAGGGCTCTTCCTTAATGCGAAAGATCTATTTAGTAGGGAGCGGTTCGAGTTTTAAAGAATTGAATCTCGGTCTCCGGAATTGTGCAGGAGGGTGAGGTTTCCTCACTATGTTCTCTAATCTTCCCTTCTTCAGTTTCAATTCCAGGTCAACATTGACCTCACCAGCCCTAGACGACTCTTGGGCTTGTACTCGGCCTCAAGCCTCCTCTTCCTCTCGTCTTGGCTCTCAAACTTGTCGTAGGTGGGACATCACGCGTAGGCAGAGAACGCATCTCGATTGATCTTTTGCTCGATTCGACGAGTCTAAGGCCGACATGGAGGGTCGTGTCCGTACCATCCCTTCGAGCAATGATGAGGTCATTTTGGAGCTCAAGGTGGTTTTGGCTTTGAACAGAAGGAACGTGATGATGGGCTCCAAAAGAGCAATTTAGCTGTCATCGTTGGCGATTATATCGTTCAAATCAAACATACTGTCTTTCCTAGTGAGAAGCAATGACAGTTTTGGCGATTAGGATCAAGTTTCCTCGCATGAACAGCATTTGGCCCACTTGTTTTTACTGCTTTGGCCCATTTCTCTTCATCTTGGGAAAAAAATGAACGAAGCAATACCATTTCATTTCATGAAATTCTTTGTATCAATCCACAAAAAAAAAAAAAAAAAGAGAGAATTTAATATCAGGAAACGGGTAAAACCCTTTCCTTTCTTATTGTAAAGATTGGTGACCGTCACAAATGAATTAAACTGACCATTAAGAGCTTTCAAACTTCTATACCCCCGATCATCGTCTCAATTTGTATTTACTTGTATCGAAGAAGGACGTTAAGAGCTCATATTCTCTCTATTTTAATCACCTTCCTTCTGCTTAATATCAATTGGCCAAACCAAAAGTTAAAATTTTGAGACCTCTATGCATCAATTTAATAATTTTGTTTCTTCATTACTTATTTCAAACCTTCATACGGAAGCTCGTTTCTTTACGTTCTAACCACCTTTTTCTTGTTTATGCTTTACATACTTGGTATATCGTCATGGCTGTTGCTAATGTTTATTGCTTTATAAGACTGTGAAAAGGTCTCACTCGCCGTCTCACCTGCTATGTCAAAAGACTTGACATTCAATATAATTTCACTAATCATTTGACAAAAGTAAAGATCAATCACGAAGCTCTACCACCAAAGAAAAAACGAAAACGAAAATGAAAATCTCCGTAGACTTTGATTGCAAATGTCACCCGATGACATCCACATCTTGTTTTCTTTTATTGGTATTCCCCTGCCACTAGACTGGACGCCTGGGGATTGGTTGGTTTTCACCACTCCTCAATAATTTCTTCCCGTGAGCATGGAAGGTGTGCAATCTTTTCCCAATCTGCACCACACTCTCTTTGGCACCTCTCTTGCAAAACGGGACACCCAGCGATTCTCAATGTCTTCAAGGAGGTGAGGCGGCTTATCCCATCAGGCAAACACGTTAACTTTGAGCAGTCAGAAACGTCAAGTTTTTTAAGAGCAGAGAAATTGCCAATCCATTCTGGCAAACTCATTAGATTCTTACACCGACTAACATTGAGAGATTCCAAAGTGGTGATATGTTGAATCCCCTCAGGTAACGCCACTAGTTTCGGAAGACGGTAGAAAGTAAGATGACGGAGTTTTGCAAGGGAACGCCATTGGGTTCCATGCTCATCGTCGTGGCTTGACACATCGAGTTCTTCACACTCACGAATGTCGAGGCTTTGCAGCGAGGACAAGGACTGCATGCCACAAGAGAGACTCCTTAATTCGTTACAATGGTCGAAGACCAAGGTCTTAAGATTTCTGAGGAATGGAAGTAGAGTCTCAAGCATCGAGTGCTCCACATGCACTACTTGAAACTCTAGCCGCTCTAATTTAGAGAGGGGGATGAATGTGGATACCGCCATCCTTTGTTGCAACCATTTTATGCTATGCGCAAAAATCTCCAAGCTTTCTATCTGGGGAAAAAGTGGCATTGAATTCAAGTGGGGACAATCCCATATCTTCATGGACAAAAGTTTTGGGAATGATGAATATGAATTGTACTGCTGATGATCCTGATCCAGTTCCATAGGTTGGCTCCTTCCCCACCATCCTTTCAGGTTATCACAATAATAGAGATTCAAATTCTCTAGAGACGGGAGGTAGGGGGGTGAAGTATCAGATTGCTCCAGATCACTTATCTCTTCAACGAATTCCAACGCATACAAGTTACCAAGAGTCAATCTCCTTAGGGAAGGGAGTTCACGTAGGGACGGCAAGTACTTCCATTCTTCACATCCATCAATATAGAGCTCAATAAGATTCGCCATGGAGGAAAGCCAGCTTGGTGAACTCCTATTCCTATATGAGTATATGGTCAAACTGGTTAAATTTAGGTGCGGCCTAAGGTTCTCCCATAAGATCAATTCGTCACTGTCGCTTTTGCCATCTTGCTCATCCATCCTCCAGTCTAATTTTAAGCAACGGAGACGTTCCTTTTCCTGCAAGTGACCCTTGTTCGGTACCGGTTGAAGGAACTTCAAGTTTTTAAGAACAATGGATCCGCCCAATCTGTTTAAGGCACTCAGTTCATCTAAGCTCCCCACACCACCGGGTACTTTATGGTCCATCTTTTGGACGACGTATAAGTTCAAAGTCTGAAGCTTAGACAAGTGGCTCAACCCGCATGGCATGTGGCTTAGTGATTTACACCCATCAATTAGGAGGTGTCTAAGGTTGACTAATTTCTTCAAATCTCTTGGAAGTGTTGTAAGTTTCTTGCAGTTGGAGAGCTTAAGGGTTTGCAAGTTCACCAAATCCGTGATTGAATCCGGCAAATTCTGGATAGAATAGTTATCAGAAGCATCAAGAAACCTTAAGTGCTTCAATCGACTCCCCAAGAAAGTAGGGATCAAAAAATAGTCATAGCCAAAACCCAATGCTCGACAACACCTCAACTTGGAGATAATTTCAATTGGAAAATCGGTCGGTATTATTTGCCCTTCCTTCAAAGAGATAAATGTTCTTAAATTGGTTGCTTCACGTAGCAAGGTCACTTTTTGCCGTGAAGATGATTGTTCAAGAAATGATGCATGACGAATTCCTCTATTGATGCCCCCTTCATTGAGATCAATCATCTTGCACTCATCTCCTGCGACTTTCAAGGCAAGATCGTGCATGAGATCGTGCATTTTGAACGTGTTCACCTCACCAGTGTCATCATCGATCTCTTCAACTTCAAGGAAGGACCTACACAGTAGATTCGAAACATAATTATCCCCTGTGTCTTCTAGGTCGTCGTTCCCCTCCGATGACTCGATAAAGCCTTGTGCCATCCAGAGTTGTATCATTGTTTGTTTATCAAAGACATAATCTTTTGGAAACAATGCACAATATGCAAAACAATGTTTTAAATGTGACGGAAGATGGTCATAGCTGACCTTGAGGACTTCCATAATTCCTTCAGCCGAGTCATTTATATATGAAAGTTCACGCTCTTTGAAATTGAACCACTCTGTTTTCTTTTTGGTGTATAGAAGGCTACCTATTGTTTTGATGGCAAGGGGAACACCTGCACAGTTTTTAACTATAGCTCGACGTATCTCCTCTAATCCCGAGTCAATTGATGTTTCAGCATCTCCAAAAGCCAATTTCTTGAATAAGTCCCACGACTTTTCTGCAGATAAGCCACATAGATTATATTTAATTGACTTGGCATCTGTAGCCTCCACGACTGACAAAGAGCGTGTGGTTATGAGTATCTTGCTCCCCCTTGAACCACCCATTAGCAAAGGCCGGAGTTTCAACCATCTCATGCGATCCTCATTCCACAAGTCATCCAAAACAAGCAAGTACTTCTTTCCATCTAGTACCTTACGAAGGAGCCGGTGCAACTCTTCCGCACTTTTATTCTCAATGTCTTCCAGATTTTTCTTCACCTCAGGATCAGCTTTGGCAGAGTTCAGTATTTTTTTGACGATAAAATCCACATCAAAGTTTTTAGGATCCCCATGGCACACCCACATCCTAAGCTCGAAACATTCTTTCACCTTTTCATCCTTGTATACCAAATCAGCAAGCGTGGTTTTTCCCATTCCTCCTATAGCGATGATGGAAACAACCGAGACACTCTCCCCAGAGGAGGAATCAAGCAAACATGCGATGATCTCCTCCTTATCTTTTTCTCTACCAATTATATTTTCATCGCGCTCAAAAGTGGGAGTTCTCCTCTCAGTACGAAGAGTTGCCTCACTGTCTTGCTTCTCTAATGAGAAATCCCCAATGTTTTTAATCGAAACCAGTTTCTTCCTAAGTTCCTCAATCTCATTACCCACTTTGAGGCCGTGTGCAAGTTGATTTGATTTAGAGAAGAAAAGGCGCACCTCTTTCGACATCTTGCTGCCAGGAGTGACCTTCCGCCTCAGATCTTGGGTTGCGACATCATCAAGCAAATCTTGTACATCGTACAGCACCTCCTTGAGCTTCTTGAGCCAATGCTTGACAAGTTGGCTGTGCCATTGCTTCTTCTCGGCATCCAAAAGCACAGCTTTGATGGTCTCGACGGTGTCCTCAAGGTTTTGGAGCTCGTCCTTGGCACAGCAGAGCAACTGGATCTTCTGAGAAGCGAAGGAGCCTCCAGGTTTCACCATTTCGGTGGCGAGGTTTTTCAGGATGTCAGTGGCAAGGCTGAAGAGAACTGCTTCCGCCATTTCAGAAAGCAACAAGCTAGAGCTGAGGAGTTCTTGAGAGGAGTTTGCAGATCTGATGCTTTTGTCGTGAGTCAATGGTTGGGTGCTTTCTCATGATAAACTTGAGGCACGAAAATATGGCAATGCCAATGGCATCTCCATGTTTCTTCATGCTCAGTTAATCCACCAGATGAAATAGCATAACCTGTGACGGAGAAAAAGAATAGCGTGGATCAGTGGTTTCTTTGTGATAAGCCCAAAGTACATATTCATGGAATAATTTGAAGGTGCAGCGGTAAATCCACCCCTCTATTGGCTTCTTCACTCTCTTGATGATTAGAATGACAGAAATACCAAAATCATGGGTCCCACGTTTCTCTCTCATTTTGTCTGATCAGAAGACTCAGAACCCTGTTCAACAGCTTCCTTTATAAGCCTCTCTTGGCATTCGACGTCTCCGAAGCCAGAACTGCCAAAGCCCAGAAGCTAACAACTCTTCAATCCCGGTTTCTCTCTAATCACCTCAACCGCATGCACAATCTCTCTCTCTCTCTCTCTCTCTCTCTCTCTGTGACTTTTCATTTTACTTCTGTCCTGTTGCGAGATCAAAAGCATTATGCGAGCGCAGACGATTTCTTTGGTCAGATTTTTTTGCATTGATTGTGATGTGATGTTGCTCCCAGATGCATGAAGGAGGCTCTCTACATGAGCGCGAAGCTCCTGGAGATCAATCCCGAGTACTACTCTGCTTGGAATTACAGGAAGCTCGTGGTGGAGTACAATTCTCTATCCGCCGCTCATGTGTGCGCCTGTCCTTGTCCACCACTGTTTGCTGCCTCAACCTCCAAGCCCACCCCGCTGTGGTCACTCGGATGAGAAAGGCAAAAAGCTAGATAAGGCAAAGCGAGATCTGACGTAGTGCATGCGGCTACCGCAGGGAATTTCATCCAATCACTCGGATGAGTTTGAAGGCAAAAGGCTAGATATGGCATTGCGAGATCTGACGTAGTGCATGTGGCTACCGCAGGGAATTTCATCCAAGAACATCTGAGCATGGTGGTTAGTTGTGGACCAGGTGATGATGCCAATGGTAGAGCATCAAAGATTCGGACAATGTCTTGACTCTTGAAGCTGGGATCAAGTTGATTGAAAAAGGCAGGAGCAGAGTCAGGGCCGGCGAAGGCTGTAGCACACGCCCCTCTCTCTCTATATGCCCGATCTCTCTCTCTTCCATATCTCCTCTTCGCTGGCACCTCCTCGTGATTGGAAATGGAGGCTGCCGCCGAGCCCTCACAACCTTAGATCGAGGTTGATCCCATCATCCACCTCAAACAAGTCTCGATCCAAGCAATCTTGGGCAAGGCATACACTGAATCAGCTGAAGACTTGATCAATTTCGCTAAAGATGACAATTAATGCAGTCTCTTGCGGGCTTATTCTGCATTTGTTGCATCATGTGGTAACTGTTTACCTTTCATATAGTTTGTTCTTGGTTATCACTCTGTACCTATTGGATTCTTGTTGTTCATCTGGGTCAATGGTTAATGTAAGTTTACGCTTCCAGTTTTAGGATTAATTAAGAAAGAAATGACTGTCAGATTCTTCTTTTATTGCAGAAACATTGGATGTCTATTCATTAGTGAAGAGGAAGTGCAGCAAATCCATCGAAAGAGTCGGGACACATTAGTTAGTTTCCTAGAATATATCATATTTAAGAAAATAATGTGGCGTTCTTGATAACCACGAGTTGATATCATCACTTCTTGGAAATTTTCAATGCAGGATCAAAGCCAAATTGCACCTGCTCTCCCTTGTCAACGAAATGACATCGAGAAGCGACCCTTGCAGGGTCGGCGTAGAAGACTCGCAAGAATGCAGGACGAGCGAAGCTAATCATCACAACCCTTTGACAAGTCGTGGGATGCCACATATTGGCCCCAACACTTTGCCCTTCATAAATATTAAATTTCTAATTATACATGAGAAAAATAAGATAAGAAGGCTACAAGTGTCATCGCTCACTTGAGTACCATAACTTTTTTTTTTAACCACTTGAGTGTCATAACTTTTAATAAAACATTTACTTAAGTATCTTAATTTTCAATTGATCACTTGAATATGATAACATTTTAGAAAACCTTCCGCCATATCATGGCACTTGTGATGAATGCTTTTTTGAAAGTTATGAGACTAAAGTAATCGATTGAAAAACCCACCGGTGGGTATCTGTGTTGGCAGAGACGTTCCAAATAGCTGACCGAAAGGTGAAAGGTTTGAATCTCCGTGTTGGCATATGCGTCTTAAGTGAGGGACCATAGTGGTGGGGTCTTGTGCTAATTCCCCCGAGATATAATCGGTGGTCCTTCGTGGGCTGTGAGCACACCTTATGGTACTTACAATGTCATTTTTCCTGAGAAAAAGTGTACAAGAGTGACATTGTAGGCATATAAATTCTGTTTTGTTCTTTTATTTCCCGTTCATGTTTTGTACTACTCGTGGGTTACTTGATTTGCCGCAACAAAGAATAGGACATTGCAATTCAAAGCATATTACGGGAAGATTGTTCAAGGACCACCGGAGAGACAGAAGAGAAGAGAGATTGTTCAAAGGCCAGCCAAGATCCGGTGATGAGGACTAGCACGCGAGGTTTACCGCTTGGAGAAAATGGCTGGAGGTACCGATTGATGAACAGGTTCTTGGAGAATGCAAATCCGTCTCCAAATTAAATGTAGCGCTCAAGTTTTTTTTTTTTGAGTTAATCGGTAGATTTAAATCTTTCAAATGTACATCTTGTGTGTATATTGCTTCATTCATGCCATTGTTAATCTTGGTAAATGGGCATGCCGGCGGAGACCATAATCCTTCCGCTCGAGCTTCTCCACCACCCCAAAAACAATCCGAATTCGGCGACTCCTAGGAATATCATGGCTGACTGAAAGAGACAGTTCAAGGTCTTGTCTCAGAAAATTATCAAGCCGGCGAGACAATGACCACAGAAAATGGGGAAAACTTGGACACCATGTGAAGCCTCGGCAATTTCTGTGGCGCTGCTATCATGGCAAAGTGCCACGGGACTCCCACTGATGTTTTGTCACTGGGCCGAGGGGTTCCCTCTGGACATTAACCTGTGTATGACTCTGCTGAAGTCGATATTTGACAGTAGGGACGACACTTTACTCCTCGACGAGGTCGATGAGCTCATGAAGAAGACATGGTCGATACTTGTTATCAACCAGCCGATAAACAATCTGTGCCTAATATGGTGTTTTTCCAACAATACCTCAGCACGATGCGGTTGAAACTGGACCTTCTTTTCGCTTCACATGCCATGTTGACAGAAGTAGCGAATGAGGCCAAGAAGCAGAGCAGAGATGCTCTGTTCATTGAGGTTCTAATAATAGTTTTAGCCTAAATATGAGGGTGGTCAGACAAGAGATTGGGTAACTAGCATGACTACTTCAAGAACGGGAGAATGAACTGGACGAAAAATCTCCTGCCATGGGCAGTGATGGCGGCAAACATCTTAGGAGATGATGTCATGCTTTCCATGGTTATAGAACAAGCAAAAAGTGATGCAGCGACAGACCCAACTGGAGATGACTACATATGATCGTCTGTGAAGAATGCATTCTCCAAGATGGGTAAGTGATTCATTTCTCCGTTCATTTTGCGGTACCATTATGGAGTAATTAATTTATTTACCTTGTTATTGCTCGCATCAGATAGCCGGAAGTCAATGTCAAAAATGTGAAATGGACACAAGACTAGAGTGAACTGCTCATTTGGTTGGCGAAAGAGACCGAAGATTTGACCTAAAAGAGTGAGGAACCTTAAGTGCTGTTCTTAAGAAGTGCCGTCCCATCACAACTGCAGTTGCCTCCATCACATCGCAACGATTGTTATGGACTAATTCTGAAACATTATTCGACTTCCGCTTTGATGCTTGATGAAGAAATCATCAAACTACCAGAGAGTGTAGGGAAGCCAGAAATTGGGTGGAACACAAATGGTGGTCGAGGACTCGGCAAAATGCGAAGATGGAGGCAAAATGATTCTGAGGGAAATGGTTCCATATGAGGTTGAGCCAACCATGTCAAGGCTTCAAAAACAATTGACCAATGAGAGGCTCAAGAAAGACAAAGATCTGCAGCCAGCCGTAGAATCACAATCGAGTTCATCCGACAACGGAATCTACTTTATAAGCTTTACAACTAGTTACAACAATCATTCGAAACAAAAGATAGTGTGGTTCATAACAGACATGGTTTCCGAAATTGAAGGCCGAGCCAAACGTGGAATAAGCTGGAGACTTAATCAAGTTCGATAAATGGATGGCTTCTTTGCCATTCTGAATGAAAATTGCTGAAGATACGGTTCGTGATCTTGCTGATGGTGGGGAGATCTCTTTGAGGACTGTTCTGCGTTTGTTCGCATCATGTGATAAGTGTTACCTTTTCATATAGCGTGTTCTTCATGACCAAACCAAAAATAGCTTGTTTTTGGGGAAAATTGTCCAAAAAGTCTTAAACCTATTGCAGTTTTGCCAATTTAGTCTTAAACCTTTTAACTTTATCAATTGAGTCATAAACCTTTTCACTTCTTGCCGATTTAGTCCATCCGGCCAATTTTGGCCGGAAAATGCTGACGTGGACGCCGGTGGTGCCACGTAGGATCGCCGGCACTAACGTAGACAATTTTAATAATATTTTTATATTTTTATATTTTAAAATATTTTTTGAATTTTTTATGTTCTGTTTTTTTTTTGGCTTTTTCCTTGGCTTTTCTAGTGGCTGGCTGGCCTCGCCAACCACGGGCGAGGTCGCCCGGCCTCGGCGAGGGCCAACCTCCCCGAGATCTAGCGAGGGAAGCCCTTGCCGGGGCCAAGGCGGCCTCAATGGGCGTCGGCCGGGGAGCCCTTTGCCGAGGCTCACCCTTGCCCAGCGAGCCGGCCTTGCCCAAATCATATTTGGCAAGGCCGGCCCTCCCCCGGCCGGGCCGGCATCGGCTCGTGGCCGTGGCCAGCCGTCACCACCCGACCCGGGGGCAAGGCCGACGCTCGCCCGGGCGAGGGCGAGCCTTGGCGAGGCTCGCCGGATCTCGGCGAGGCCGGCCCTCACCGGGGCAAGGGGGCCCGGCGGCCTCGCCCGTGGCAGAGAGGCCGGCTTGGCCGGCTATGGCTAGTGGCCGGCCGTCGCTCGTGGTCGGTGGCCAGCCACCGTAAAAGACCAAGGAAAAAGCCAAAAAATTTTAAAAAAGAAAATTCAAAAATTCAAAAAAATATCTAAAAAATAAAAAAATATTAAATTATTACTAAAAATTGTCCACGCCAAGACCGGCAGTCCTATGTGGCACCGTCGACGTTCACGTTAGCATTTTCCGGCCAAAATTGGCTGGATGGACTCGAATCGGCAAGAAGTGAAAATATTTAGGACTTAATTGGTAAAATTAAAAAGGTTTATGACTGAATTGACAAAACTGCAATAGCTTTAGGACTTTTGGACAATTTTCCCCTTGTTTTTGCCTGGCACCCTGTACCTATTGCATCATATAATCTAAGTCCAACTTGAAGTACGTTCCCGCTTCAATTTATAATTAAATGAGAAAAAAATGAACGTAGATCTTCTATTACAGCCAAAAATTTGGATGTATCTTGACCTATGATACCTTAGATGATGAAGAGGAAGTGTGGCAAATCTATTTAAAAAGGGGAAATTACCAAAAAAGTTCTAAATTTATTGTATTTATGTTAATTTAGTCCTAAAACTTTCAATTTGACCAATTTAATTATGAACTTTTTTGTGTTTTGCCAATTTAGTCATTCTGGCAATTTTGACCGGTCAACCTATGTGGCGTGGCCGATGCGACGTAGATTATTATTTTTTTTATAATTCTTCTCTTTTCCTTTTTTCTTTCTTTATTTCCTTTTTTTTCTAGCCTAGGGAGGGTTGCCGGCTAACCCTCACCAGTCACATGCGAGGGTCGACCAACCCTCACAACCACAAGAAAAGGCTAGACAACCCTCGCCATCCATTGGGTGAGGCCTTCACAGTCATCATCTAGTGGCTGGCAAGGATCGTAGGCCCTCCTATGATCAATGACATTCTTTGGATTTCATTGGGAAAAAAAAAGAAAGAAAAATATAATAACAAATTTTTTAAAATAAATATCAGAAAATTTTATAAAAAGTTATAAAAATTATCCACTTCAACGCCGACCGCTTACGTGACTTTGGTGACATCCATGCCAATGATTTATGGGATGTTGAGAATTTTATAAGGTTCAGTTCATAATTAGCACGAATTGATTTCATTATTTCTTTAGAATCTTCAACGCAGGATCCATGCGAAACTTCAACACCTGGTCTTCCCCCTTTAACGGGATGTCGTCACGATTCCAACTTTGCCAAACACTGTAGAAGGGGCGACCCCCTTGCAAGGTCGGCGGAGAAGACTCGGGAGAATGCGGGACGAGCGGAGCTGACCATCTCCACCTATCGACGACGAGCAGTGGTGGGACGCAACGGCTTTACATCCTCCTCAACGCTCTGCACGATCTCCTTGAACCCTTCACTACGGTAGCTGGTCCAAGTCTCTGCTTTCCCATTGCCCTGAGAATGCAAAGCACGCGGACTGAGACCGGGGAAGCAAATGCAGAAGTGTGGAGAAGAAAACAAAAGTCAACATCGTGCTGAAAAAATGTTTCCATATAATATATATACACGCTGACACCATGAAAAATTCCAACCTAATACACAATAGTATAAATTTGCCCCATATTAATTTTTTGACAGCAAAAAATCCTAAAACGGTACACTTGTGAGTGGGACAAATTTATTTTTGTTAGTTTCCGTTAAATTTGACAGTCAAATTATTGAGTTGTATGACATATAGCAGTTAATCCAATTTAATGGAAACTAATGAGGGTAAATTTATTTTCAAATATACTAGTTTAGGATTTCAACCTAATACACATATTATAAATTTGCTCCATATTAATTTCTTACAACAAAAAATCCCGAAATAGTATGCTTGTGACAAATTTATCTACCGTTAATTTTCATTAAATTTGATCGTCAAATTACTAAGTTGTATGATACATTGCAATTAATCCAATTTAGTGGAAACTAATGAGGGTAAATTTATTACAAATGTATCAGTTTATGGTTTTTGGTGATCAAAAAATTAATTAATTTGAGGTAAATTAATGATATATGTACTAGGTTTGAGCTTTTTCATGATCAAAAAATTAGTTTAAGATATATTTGTGACAAGTGTAGCAATTTGAGGGTTTTTGTGAACAAAA
Organism: Eucalyptus grandis; assembly: GCF_016545825.1. Taxonomy (NCBI): domain Eukaryota; kingdom Viridiplantae; phylum Streptophyta; class Magnoliopsida; order Myrtales; family Myrtaceae; genus Eucalyptus; species Eucalyptus grandis. The sequence continues at coordinate 40,880,172 of NC_052619.1, forward strand.
AATTATTTTTGGATAAATTTGTTATTGATTTACTAATTTGAGGTTTTTCATTAAATTAATCACGCATATTGACTCCGACCGTGAGCAACAAATGATAATGATTGCAACGTCATCCGAAAAAAGGCTATTATATCAATAGTTATTAGGATGGAGTACAAACTGAGGCAATGAAGGATAGCCATGAAAGAATGCACCGGGATTTACATGACTCGTTTCGCGTAACCTTAGTCCGTCGAGAAAAGAGTATAACACCAGAGATTTTACTATAGCCAAATGAAGAACTGCACACTTTGATATCTCAGGTGGCGATGCCCAATCCGCAACTACACTTGGACAATGACATGGTGTTTATCTCACGTTCTATCGCGAAAGTCTCATCAACTAAAGTTATAGAAAGACTCCTATAACACTCCTTTCATTTGGATAGCTCCTAGGAGTAATGTGAAAAGGCCCAGAAAAATGTCCAATCCACGAGCTTCGTGCCCAAGCCGGGCGGTTTCCCCGTCGCCTGGCAATGGGTACTGGCCACTTGCCAGACACTTTGGTGTTTGAGCACTCGGCTTCAGACTGAGTCCATGAAGAGGAATAGACGGGTGTCCAAAAATGATTTTTGGGATGCCCGTACCCTTGCAAAAGCCTATTCTTCAACTTTTCTTTTCTAATGAAACTTTGATTTGAGTAGGATTTTCCCCAAGGAATATACACTAACAAGGAAAATGTTCCATTTTCAAAGAAATGACATATCAGGACAACAATAATGTGTTAGGAAAACTATCAATGCATTGAAAAATCAATTTAGGTGTTTAACAAGTACTTTGAACACATTCAACCTGCTGGAAAAGTACTTCAATTGTGGAGAAATTGTGGAGAGTTTTTACATGACTTGAAGTGATGTTTAATGTAAGTTGAAAATAGTTGAGGTGCGGGTGTTTTTTTTTTTTTTTTTTTTTTTTTTTAATGGAGTCAAATTCAAGATGTCTTGTAACTTGTGAGCCTTATCGTTGGGCAATCTCTTTGCTAATTTGCTCTTGCTTTAGCTTGAACCCTTCCCTACGTTATCTCCTCCAGGTCTCTCCATTCACATTGCCCTGAAAACGAAAGCCACACTGATCGTGGAGAAGACGACAAGAGTCAATATCATGCTCGAAAAATTATTTCTTTTTCTCCACTTGCGTAGTGGAGGTCTTGTATCCATCATGCGCACCAGCTCACCCTCACCTTCTCTCTCTCCCTCTCTCCCTCTCCCTCCCCGAACATTTGAATTTACTTCAAAATTTTATATTTAATAATTTATCTCAAAGCCCTTGAAAAATGGGTCTAAAAATACTAGTTATTTAGGGTTGTGGGGGCATTCGCATGCATTGGATTCAACTTTATGCAATGTGAACAGGGAGGGAAGATCTAACATAGATCAAATATGTAAAGCAATGAAGTCGGCGCAAATATTTTATGTATATTGCATAGCATTCAATGAAGTTGTTTGATGTACATTTGACTTGATAAATAGATGAACCATTTTAATAAGGATAATAGATATGTACTCTAGCTAAATATTTAAATTTGTAGAGAGTTTATTTGAAGAAATGACAAAAAAAATCTAATTAAAGGTGTTTTACCCTAAAAGTTCAGATCACTAGAGAGAAAGATATGATTCATGTTTAAAGTTTAGTAATTTTGTAAGGAAAAAGAAAATGACATTTCAAGTCATTTAAGGCTGCACTAGTTGTACCACAATTTTCTTCACCTACTTGGCAAGTTAGTTCAAATGTAAAAATTCAACGTTGATAGCTTGATCTCCGTGCATAATCCAAGACTGGATTTTGTTGCTGGCAAAAAGAAAGGAGATTTAAAATTTTGAGAGTTCTTACAACCTTTATTCAAGGTGTGCACATTTAAAATTTTCTCAGGAATTTTAAATATATTTTGTAGGAGAAAAATACAATTTGTTTTTCCAAAAATGATCCACTAACACTTTGCTTCTATTTAAATTTCAAAATTCGAAATTCGAAATTCATCCTTTGTCTCTTTCACCCACTTAGAATTATTGTATCATAACTTCGAGATCCAGCATACCCAATGTTTGTCTCCTTCCATGCTTTTCTTTGGACAAACTCCAGACAAAATTGACGCTTTTGCTCAATATTTTTTACTCGTAAAAAAAACACGGTCACATATCTCAGCCGTCTGCTTCAAAGACACTTTACATTACATCACATTTTTGCATAAAATAATCTTCTTCTTTTTCTATAAAGGAGGTTTGGATATTGCTTGCACGACAACGTCTGAAGGAGAAATTTGCGCTTATGATCTCTCTAAAATCTCAATTACTAATTAACAATAACTGCATCTATACTGACCTTTTAATAGATAGTTTGGCAGCGGTGTTATCAATTTTGTATGGGGTGAAACTTAGGCCATGGGTTAACCATCACATGGGTTAGTTAGGAACACTAAAATTCTCCACCGAAGCAATTGCATGTGAGCACATTGTCCAACACCATGATTGGCTGAGAGAATATTTGCTCTTAATAATAATAATATTGGCATGATAAGTCTGACCCAAAGAAGGATAGGCATGATAGAATGGAATGTCTCAATCATAAGCTAGGTCATTAGTCCTACTTGCTTCATTCACTATACATGACACACTCTGTTCCTTCAGGCATGTGCCACTAACATCGGATTCGATTATGAATAAAATCCTACACTTGGAATCTGTTTGTACAAATTATTTTCCATAAACTGAAATCAATAAGCTTATATGGAGGGAAAACAACTTTTCCTTTTAGTGAAAAGGAAATCACTTTCTCTTAACCAAATCATTTTTCTTTGAAAGTATCTTTTTAATCATTGACTTTTTAATTTTCAGTAAAATAAATGTATCTTTTATTTGATATAAAATACATACAACATTGTCTTTTTTTGGAATATGAAATTGTAGTTCTCCAAGCAAAGAAGCTTTGAACAGAGACAACATGATGACTGAATTGAGCTCAAACTTCTCCTCTTTCCAACCGAAAACGTGGCTTACAATTGCCAATATTTAAGCACCATATTACACCAAATCACAGCTCTCTCACTTTTCAGTTAATGGTCACTTTCTTACTCTACCTTCCCCCTGTTGAAACTCATCGCTTCAAAGTGTGGAAAAAGGAAGGAAGGATTCTTGGCTTTTGCGGCTCCATGTTCTGGTTCAACGACTATTGGAAGAACCTGGTATATTCTCGCTAGTGGTTTCTTTTTCCTTTCTGATTTCAATCTCCACCATTGACTTTTTTCTCTCTTTTCACAAGTGAAATTTCTCTGTGCTTGGTTGGTGATCATAACAGTGCCCGTTATTGTGCTCTCTTAGGAAAGCTCAGAAAGCAAAAGGATTGGATTCTCTCTCTCTCTCCCTCTCTCTATCTCTCTCTGCTTTATTAAAAAAATCATCTGCTTCTTTGGGGTTCGAAAAGAATGGTTCTTGTTTTCTGGTGCAACACACAGAAGCCCAGCATTGGCGGTCCCTTTCTTGGATCCGTTTCTTCAGGTATAATCAAAAGTCTTCATCCTTCTTTTTTTAAAAGGATTGAGTAGGTTTCAACTCAGGCTTTGGGAGTTTCCAACTTTTTGTGGGTTTTTGTGTGTGACCTGTATTTTTCTATGTCCTTTCCTGTGGGTGGACGTGAGCTGGGGGACCAAAGGTAAAGGGTGTGAATTTCTTAAAGCAGTTTTGAAAGTTGAATGCTTCTTTTCGTGATGGTGGGGAGCTCATGTGGTTGCTCCATTCCAAAGGAAATTTCCTTGGGGTGTTCCAAATTTTTCTTCTTTTTTGTGGGATTAATCTTCTCATGTTGAAGAGAAGCTGAGGTGGCTCTTGGGCAAAATTCAATCATTTGCTACTGAATTCTTTCGATAGATCATTCAAGGTTCTTGCTTCTATGATTTTCCAAAATCAGGGTGAAGGGTTACTTTCTGCCTGTTTAAGTGTCATTTCCCCTAGAATTCAGTGAAGTGGAAGGTTATCGTTTTTCTGCATCTAGTTTCGCAATTCAAGCTGAGCTTAACACTGTCGTCTTTCTTTTCTTGAGTTTTGGATTGTATTTACGTATATACTTGCAAGCATGATGTGCCAATCATTACCTGTTTATCTGGGTTCTCTTTAAAGAAGCCAAGCTAAAATACAAGAGACATATCCTTTTCGCTTGAGTTTTAAAACATTGTAAATTATCTGATTTGGATATTTCTGGACCAGTGATTTCAGATGTTAGCTAACAATATGGTTCCTCAGCGATACAACGCATCATCGTCCCAATCATTTCGGTGCACACGTTAGTGTTTGCTTTTAAGTAGCTGGAGGTTGAACATGGTGAACTCATTTGTAATTACTGAGAAAGACGTGCGAGAGGAAGAAGATTCACAGAGAAGGGTGAGAAAGAAGGTGTGTTCATCACACGGTGATTGTTCTGACTTCTCCAAAACTGCTGCAAAGCGGATGGATGATGACCTTGTAGTAAATATCAGCCAATCACAAAGCCGGGAAAGATGTGCGAAGGACGCGACTGCCCAAAGACCTCTCAGCTTAAGCACAAGGATCCCAAAGCATCTGGTTGCTCTCGATGAGAACTACCTCCGGCGCTGCCTGGAATTGGTTCACAGAGGTGTTTCAAAGGATAAGGCATGCAACATACTGGTGAATTTGACCTCTTCGCCTAATTTCCAGTGTTCGGTTTCAGCAATTGGGACTGGGAATGTTGTCCAGAGGCATGCCGGGCTGTGGATTATAGATTCAATAGTGGGAAGCAAGACTATCAATTCAAAAGACAAATATCAAAGTCCTCTTTTTTGCCATTTTGGTGCACTCGGGGATGATGCCAAGTATATGAGATCAAACCCACATGATGCTAAGGACTCGGCAGGTTGTCATTTGACAGACTCTCCGAATCAGCAGGGTGTCAGCTCGCCTATAAAGATGGAAAATGAAGTGCCATTTCGGGAAATACTAAGCTCTGGTCTTGATTCTAAACACAAAAGACTCATTTCAGTTGCGAGCACAAGTTCATGGAGCACCGATAGATCTTCTCCCGGTGCTTCTTTTTCTCAGGGTATGCTCCACTGCACGTGGAAGGTTGGGATGCCACATTTTGTTCTGTCCATCGATGACCAGAGGGAGATACTCGTAGCTGATCCCGTGAATGTCAGATCATCGAGTCCCGTGGGCTCAGACTGGGTGTATTTGTTCTATTCAAAAAGGCAGGCTTCAACAGAACATGTGAGTCGTGATAACGAGCCTCGTCTCATAGGAAAGATGGAGGTGGTAACGTCGATATTACTTTGCCAGGAGAATCTCAAAATCGTGCAGACTGAGTTTGTTCTGTTTGGTGGCTGGGAAACTTTTCTGCGAGAGGGGCAAACTGTGGGAGTCAAATGCAAGAAGAATAATAAGTTGGCAAAGAAAGTGGCGAATGTGTTCAGGCCCAGTCAATCACCTAAGCAGAGAAGTGTGTCTGGAAAAAGTGGGATTTTGGATGATTATTCTCCAGAATCAGGCCAAGATACGCACAAAGACCCGGTTGTGCCAGGTGGGCTTAGCATTCCAGAGCATCATCTTCCGCCCAATCTTGAATTAGCTGCCATTGTAGTGAAGAACCGCATGGGGGACATTCAGAAGGAAGAAACGGGAGGTTGGGGCTTGAAGTTTCTCAAAAAGAATGGTGTAACTAGGAAGATCAATCATCCAGATGCCTGCACTTCAGTGTGCAGCGATAGAGATTCCAGTGATGGTGTTGTCAGCGTGGAAGTTGCAGTCCCTGCAGGACTTCATGGTGGACCAAGAACACGGCATGGTGGCCCCTCTAGTCTCATTGAAAGATGGAAATCTGGTGGACAGTGTGACTGCGGTGGATGGGACCTGGGCTGTCCGCTTAAACTATTCAAAGCAAGATCAAGCAACGGGTGTGTTCTAAACATCGATCACAATGTGCCGGACTGCAAGTCATTTGATCTCTGTATACAGGTTCTTTTCTTTGCACTCGCCTCTTCATTTGATTTGATATCTCAAATTTTTCAAATGTTCTATGAGATTGACAGCAATCAAGCATTTGTCTTATTTGAGGTCCTTGGCGTCCAACAGGATAAATAGTAGATGCATTGAACAACACCTTTTCGCAAGTCCTGTTTTCTGCAGGATATTTATCCTGTAAAGCTAAGGAAGAGGAACAGTTTTCGTGATTTTCAAGTAAAAAATGGAATGAAAAGCAAAATTTCATGATGGAATTTCGATGCGTGTTCAATTTTCATTTGAATTAGAACAAAATGTAGGGAAAAAGATACAACGTGTATTGACATCAATATTTTGAAAATGATGGAAAGCTTCCACAGCATCAAACACACTGTTTGTTTCCGAGTTTTTATACTCTGTCTAAACAAATTGATCTGAAATGGTCTTTCTTAGAAGAGGTATTGATGGTTTAACCTTTACTGCTTAAAGATGAGGGATTTTGATTTTATAGTACTAGACAGTGTCGCAGATGCTCAGTATCTACTAAACCGCTTGCTTGTTTATTTTGAGACTCTTATATTAGTTTCCTATTTTTCTGAGTCTCAGCAAATTTGGTGAACTCACTTAAAATTGCTATCTCCAGGGTTCAGAGGATTGTCTTCCTACATTAAGGATGACGGACGTCCGCGATGGCCTCTATCTTATTCATTTCGATTCAGCTTTATCACCTTTGCAGTCCTTGTCGATTGCTATAGCACGTATTCATTCTCAGAGTCGTGTTCTCCAATCGAAACTGTACAGGAGTTGAACGAGAATGCAGTAATAGGATTCTGTTTTTTTTTTTTTACCAAGTATCAGGCTTTTTTATTTCAATAATAATAATAATAATAATAATTTACTTTAGTTAGAAGGAAATTGGTAATGAGTTTATACAACATGTGACATCTCTTCAACGAGTCTCTGAGATGGTCAGTGTCTTCGACTTAGAATGCTTTCTCGTATGACAATACAAGGCATGGATTGATTGTAGATTTACAGGATTTTTGAAAATGTAAAAATCTTGTAATTTGTTTCCTTTTAGATTGGAATGTTGTAATTATTCAGTCATCAATGTCCACCTGATGCGATTTACTGGCGTCTGCTGTTCTATGAGAAGTTTTACTTTCAGAAGCAGTCCATGTTATTGATTTTGGTGCTGTTGAGATCCTTCTGTGAGGACTTATTTGGCTATCAGGAGTTCTCTAATGATTTTAGACTATCAGTTTCTGAGATACTAGTCAGGATGTTTTCAGTGTCTTAATTGCCACAGTTCAATCTCGGTACAAAGTGGCGTCAACAAGGGTCACTCGCAAAATAGTTGCCGCAGTTCTGCACAAGGAAGAACCTGGTTAAAAAGAGGGAATGCAAAGGTCACTTAATGCACATCTTCATTGCAAACGGTTGGAGTCTACGCATTTTCATATACCAGAGGCTTGTAGATTGATTCGGCTCGACAAGGCCTTTAAAGTTACATAAACTGTCTCACAAATAAAATCTTCTCAAGAAATTTCTAACTATTCACTCGTGCTTCTCATTTGACCTATTGCCACATCCGGCTCAACTGCAGCATCTGATCTTTCCTCGTAGCTTTCAAAGTTTGGATCCTGAAATACTCATGCCAGTTCTTGTTTGATCTTACATGAAGGGCGCATTTGCATGTTGAACTGCCAAATTTTCCTCTAAACCTGTCAGCTGATCCATATTACCTCATGTAACAACATCATTCAAAAGCGAGAAATCGGGATACTGTGTAACTTCTGTTTTTATCTGAAGAAGGGAGAGTGCGGAGGACTCAAGTTTGATCTTTTCAGCTTGTGATATCTGCTGTTCTACTCTATCTAAGAGGAACATGAAGTTGCCTCTTGGAATTGCAGGAGGCTGTATGCAGAATTCATGATAGCCAAGGTTTTTAGGCACTCCTCTTTGAATTTATCAACCTTTTTAACAGTACCATAGAATATGTGGGTTTTCTCTTGAAATCTGATATGTTTGATGGGAAGGAATGCTGGTTCCTAATTCATCATGTGTTTGGTTTTTGGGCCATTGCAATAGAATGGAGGCATTCGAGATGGAGGAGTCACGGTACTCCTTCCCATTTTTAGCTAAAAAGAAAACTAATCAATAAAACTGTGTAACTAATAAAACTAAAGACAATTAACCATCAAGTAGTATAATTAAAATATAAAACATAATTGCTAACCTATTTTAAAATTACACTGCAAAGTTTAAGTAGGTTTTTAATAAAATGATTATTTTTTTATATCTCATTTTCTTATTAATGAATAACATGGTTAATATTAAACTAATTGATAATTTTCCCCTACATGTACATCGTCAGGGGACACGCTAAGGAACAAGCTAAAAGAAAAAATGGAAAAGACATCGGGACGGTTTATAAGGAAGTCTATTGACCCGATTGATTTTTTATTTTATTTTTTTGAAAATTAGGGGTTCTAATAATAAAAGTACAGACGGAATTGGATGACTAAGGATAGCATAAGCTGAGAGGAAAAAAGGGCTTGAACAACCTGGTACTTGCTCGTCGGTAAGCTAAGCACAAGGTATTTAGTGGAGAGTTGGATCGGCAAGCCTTGATGGCCCAAAAAACAAGGTGGAAATGTAAAATAATTGGAAAAAAGGAATTATTTGCAATAAGCAACGCATCAAAGCTTTTTGGACTGATCTGATTCAAATATTTATATCTGTTATCATATCTATAGTCAAAATAAATAATAAAGAACCAAAAAATTACTTTTAAGAAAGGGATAAATATATTAAAAATCATAAAACTTATCATGAAAATACAATTTAGTCTCAAAATTTTCAAAAAGTATAATCAAGTTATTAAATTTATTGTAAAGGATAATCGAGTCCTAAGATTTTTAAAAGGTGCACATGACTCATTTGATAAGCTTATCGGTTGATGAAATCGTAGGGAGTCATACTCATGGCGACTTGGTCGAATTGGGAGAAGCTGTAGGTAATATTGCGGGTCAATCTATTGAAGAATCAGGGACTCGCATCTTTTAAATGTCTTAGAATTCGATTATACTTTTATTACTAGTTTTAGAACTTGATTATATTTTTTTTTTAATTTTATGGCTTAATTACACTTTCGACACTTGATTGTACTTAAGATTTAATTGTACTTTCGTAACAGTAAGACCTTTTAAAAATTAAAATAAAAATCTGAGTGTAAGAGTTAGAAAGAAAAGTAGGATCGAAAAAAAAAAAAAAATTCCAAAGATCAGGTCGTAGATGGGCTTTTGGGCAGAGACAAATGGGCCGCATGCAAAGAAGCCCAAAACCACAGCGATGGTGGGCTTCGAATGAAATTTCAGCTCGAGCAAAAACCCTAGCTCAGTCCGGTTCCCCCCCTCCGCCTTCGGTCTTCTTCGGCTACCTCTCGCCGCTATATATTGAAGGCTTTCGGCAGCCTCCCAAAACCCTAGTCGCCTCTCTGCTCGGTGGTCGCTTCTCCTGCCGACGAAAATGTCGAAGCGAGGTCATCCCTCTCTCCCTCTCCTTCTCTTTCTGCTTTGTGTCATATGGTTTTGCCTGGGGAAGATGCGGCGATCAATCTATGGCCGCAGTGTTCGATTTCATTTGCCTCTTTGCTAGTTAGCTTTCTCGCAAAAGATCTTGCTTTTGGACTTACCCATTTGAATTAGCTTGAGAAAAAATCGATGCTTTGTTCACGGTAGCTTAAGTTTTTGCTTGTGGGTCTGGACTGGCGGGATCTCTTGAGATAGACACGCTCTCTGTGTTGATCGGGGTTGTGGGTGCTTTTGGCTGAATATGATTATAGCTTGAGAGGGAACTTTGATGGTCTTTGGGGGTTTAAATTCGGTTACCATTCGTGTGATTCTGGGGAAATTTGGTCTGGGTAGTCGGGGTAGTGAATCGGGCAGTTTGGAATTTGTGTTTCTGATGATCTGTCGATCTTGTAGGACGGGGAGGTAGTGCGGGTAACAAGTTCAGGATGTCGCTGGGTCTGCCGGTGGCGGCCACAGTGAACTGCGCGGACAACACTGGGGCCAAGAACCTCTACATTATCTCGGTGAAGGGAATCAAGGGTCGCTTGAACAGGTTGCCCTCTGCTTGCGTCGGCGACATGGTGATGGCCACCGTGAAGAAGGGGAAGCCCGACCTCAGGAAGAAGGTCATGCCCGCGGTCATCGTCAGGCAGCGCAAGCCATGGCGCAGAAAGGACGGTGTCTTCATGTACTTCGAAGGTCAGGATCACTGTTGCCCTTTTGTTTAATTTGGATTATATGCGTCAGTTGTCTGCTTGCCTCTTACTTGGGTTGTTGTGGTTGCATTCAGTGGTACCAACGTGCATCTGAACTTTTAGAGTTTCCTTCATGTTTTCGTGGTTATATTTAATTAGGTGACGATTTTTTTTTATGGTCGATTGAGTGCTCATAGGTCATATCTCCACAATACTCATAAGTATTAACAAGAAAAATTCTGCTTTCATTGTGACATCACTTTTTATGCTCTTCTGCTACTATAGCTAAACATAAAATGGAAATAGTTGATGTTTGTAAATGAAGTTAAATGGAAAAACTTTAGATTAGTTTTTTTCTTCAAGATGCAATGGTTGGTGTTGAGCACTCTTTCCTTTTCGTTCAACTGTTTTTGTTCATGGACTTGCCAATTAAATTTGACTGAGTTACTTTTGAGTGTTTGATTCCCAAAGTGTGTAGTTACATGAGTGACTAGTTTTCTCAATCGTGCTGTGTGTCTATTTTGTTTGAATCTCACTTTCCACGATTTGACATATATCATTCCACTTTCTCATGTCTTAAAATTTGGTTTATTTTATTTTCTATAATATTTATTTTTTGCTGGTGATGTGGTGCTGAGGAGTTGTTTAGGTTCCTCTTCACCTCCCAAAACCAGCAAGAGTGAATATTACCAACCTTACCCCTATACCAGATGTTAAAATTGTTTTATCATCCCTGTCAAGGTTGGGATACTGTCTTAGTCTCTGAGATTGGCCTGTATTTCTTCAGCTCTCCCATGTCAAAAATGACACAGTCTTCATACATTTTTATAAATGGAAGTCCATCATAGCGGTGCTATAGTCTTATGGAGCAAAACATTACCTGTAATTCACCAGACATTAGTCAGGTATCCACCATACATCAGTGGTTGATACAGTTACGAGTCTGGAAAAGTGAGAGTGTCCTTCGTTACAGATGTCTCGTTGATCCTATTGTGACATCTGCTCCATCTGGGCTCAACAAACTCTACCGACAACCTCTTTTCACTTGTTTTTATTTTCGTTTTCTGGACCACTCTATTAAGTGATTGCACATTAGATGCATTTATTATGTTGCATCAGTAGTTGTACCATATCGATAGATTTCTTGCATTCCGGCAGTGTATTTTGTTTTCTGACTCTGCAATCGATTATATATTTGCAGATAATGCCGGTGTCATTGTGAACCCGAAAGGAGAAATGAAAGGTATAGTTCTCTTCAAGACATGCAAATTTTTTCACAAGTTCAAATGCTTTGATTCAATAAACCAAAATGCAGAGTTGTAGAGCAGTATTGACAAATCCATAGAAAAGAAAGCAGTGATATTTTACAGGACTAGGCTTCCGGATACAAATAGTGTGGTTTTAGAGGCAAGACGAGTTTGATTGATGAAAGCTTTTGGCCCGACTTTGAAATCAGAGTCGCTGTTGTGCACTGTTTTCTCCATGATCCTCGTTTCTCATCCTCTTCTAACAATTTTTCAGGTTCTGCCATTACTGGTCCGATCGGAAAAGAGTGTGCAGACCTGTGGCCGAGAATTGCCAGCGCAGCCAATGCCATCGTCTGAGGGTTGCGGTTATCTTTTTGTTCATGTTATATGTTTTCATATTTGTGGTTTGACATTGCCAGTGGAAGTGTAAACCTCAGATTCTCTTTTTGAAGTGTCGTCATGGTTTTAGAAAGATTTTAAGTATATCTATTTTAGACATTGGGTTCTTTTCTCCAGCCTTTCCGCCTATGGCCTTGTTAATTTCCCTCACGGCTAAAGATCGATTGGGTTCGGGTTGAGTACAAGAGGCCATGTTATGGTCATGATGTTCGGGAAATTAATTTGCGAAAAAGCTCTTTTCATTTAAACGAACACAGTCGTAACGTGAATAAAATCATCACTTTGAAACAAAGCCTCCCTGGCTGCTGCAACTGGACCAGTTTTCTGTTATATTTGTATCATTTTTGTCTCTAGATGATGTGGTTATTGTTCCATCTTCATGCATTTGTCATGCTTGAAGAGACATTGATCGATTCATGGAATTGGCTCATTGGCAATGTTGTTTTTCGATGTTTCAATATGGAACTCCGCTGCTCGTATATTTTAATACTTGTGGAGCACTTTTCTCTCGTGCTAGAAGGTTGATGCAAGGAGACATGGATGAATTCCTAGCGAAAATTTTATGACGTCCATGGCAGCAATTCCTGTTTATATTGATGTATCATCCGGTTGATTGGCTAAGTTTTAACTATTCAAACGCTCCGTGGATGATAATGAAATGGACAAGGAAACAACTCTGAAATAGTCTATTTGGCAACAGTAATCACTTCCTAGGATCCTCGCTTCCTCGAGAACCGGTTTTCTTGGGAAAATTCTCAAATAGAAATCTGAAATGGAGTCATTTTTTCGAAAAAATCTATACAATGAATTATGTCCGTTCTGAAAATTCTTCTGAGAAAACGGCTTTATTTTAATCTTGTTTTCTGGGTTGTCGATTGAGTGGAGGAAATTGCGCATTTAATCACGGTTGCGCGTGAAAGTGGCTGCTATATCGTCAAAAGCCCATTTTGTCTTTTTGACATAACGCAACGACAAGTATGTAGTAAAAGCTCAAAAGATAATTGACCAGCTCATGTGCTGATGTTCGCCTAGAAAGAAGAATCAAAATATAATAAGACAGGAAAAATTAGCAAGCTCATGGCCCAGGAATGATGATGGCTGTTTATTAAGGTGCAGACAAAAAACTGTAGGTGACATTATGCGGAAAACGATGAAACCCTGATTAAAGAGCCCCACCCCAAGCACCTCTTTCCTAATTAACGATTTCAAGGCCACGAGCAATCCCTACCATGCCGTTCAATTGTACAACCAAATGTGAAATTTCACTATTTTTATCTAGATCTATTGACTGTCTTAGAAACACTTGTAAGTCATAACAACATTGTATCACACTCTCCTTTTCTATTCTTAAATACGCGACTAAAGAAGTGAATTACATCCGAACCCATTGATTAAGTGATTTCGTTCAAGTCTCTAGTGTCATTCAATCTTAATGTTATGATTGGATATGTTATAATATATAAATATTAAACCACCTATTTGCCTAAAACTTTATGCTTTTACAACAGTTACTAGCAATCTCATAAAATATTTCATGAGTTTAAGTTTGATAGAATATTTAAATAATAAACCACACCTTCATTTAGCCTTCATCTAACAATATTTTGAAATGTTAGCTTCAACAACAACTCACAAAATCTTTCTAAGCCCCCATTTGTTTCCTCAATTGCATATTTCCACACTTTATATTCATGTCAAATCCAACCTATACGTAACAAGAGCATTAGAAACCACAACTTAAAAACTTAAATTTTTACAACAATTTAGAGTAATCCCACGAAATCTTCTGGCAAATTCATCCTTTGCCATTCTCTCTACTACCTCTAATCTCTAGGGGGCGCGTCATGAAAGCTTAATAAAATGATTAGTGGACCAATCAATTCCTTTGTTTCGGTGCAAAAGAAATGCTCAATCCCAAGCAGCATGTGATTCTCGGAACAAAAGTCACCCTGTCCCCATTGAACATGCGCTCTGTGGGGCTCACATGCTCATCATCAGCACTAATCTTAAGTATATCAGAGTCTGATCTACACACCTCATCTCTCACACCATCCTGAGCTGAACATGGCGGCCAAAGCCCTCTTCTCTCTGTCCCTCTCGTTGGGCATCCTCATCTCCCTCTGCTCTGCAGATTGGAACATCCTGAACAGCCAGAGAACGAGGAATGGGGTCAAGATCAGCTTGAAGAACTACTGCGAGGGCTGGAGGATGAATGTAGAGCTCCACAACATCCGGAAGTTCGAGGTGGTGCCCGAGGAGTGCGTCGAGTACGTCGGCAAGTACATGAGGTCGACCCAGTACTTGGTCGACTCGGAGCGGGCGGTCGAGGAGTGCATGGTGTACCTCAGCACCAGCTGCAGCCTGAAGAGGGATGGCAGGGATGCATGGATCTTTGACATTGATGACACTTTGCTGTCTACCGTCCCTTACTTCAAGAAACATCAGTATGGGTATCAAATATTCTTTCTTAAATCTTCTGTATGAACGAATCATGTGTCAGGCTAAATCGATGAGATAGAGTTTGGTTCGCTCATGCCCTTTTGTTTGGGTTGCTGATGAACAGGGGGGAGAAGTTGAATGCGACTTCTTTAGAAGAGTGGATGAGCAAGGCAAAGGCACCGGCTTTGGAGCACTCGCTCAATCTATTCAATGAGATCAAGGCCAAAGGCATTCAGATCATCTTGGTCTCTTCCAGGAGGGAACACCTCAGATCTGCCACCATTGACAACCTTGTCAATGTGGGTTTCCATGGCTGGAGCAGCCTTGTCCTGAGGTCTCTCTCTCTCTCTCTCAAATTTTTCTAGTAATTATCATAAGATGTCTTTTGTTTTTTAGGAATCTAATTGTTGTTTTCCTCTTTTGTTTGGTGAAGGAGACCTGAGGATGAGCTGAAAGGAGTGCAGAGCTACAAGGCTGAGGTGAGGGAGAAATTAGTCAGTGGAGGGTATCGCATATGGGCCATTCTTGGAGACCAATACAGCAGCATCCAGGGACTTCCTAATGCCAAGAGGACGTTCAAGCTTCCAAATCCTCTATACTACATCTCCTGAAAACATCATCTCTTCCAAATCCTCTACACTACTTTCCATGTTCCACCAGGCACTTGTCTTTCCTTTGTTGTATCTTGCCCCCATTGTCAATGAAACTCCCCTTACCAAAAACTACATCCTTTCATCTTTGGATTGGGATCTATCTTGATGATCTATATCACCAAGCAAAGCAGTGGTGGTCCTCAAGCAGAAAATTAGTTACGCACAAATTAGGGCAGTCTTTCATTATTTAAGCAAACAAAGTATGTTCAACTCTTATTTAACAAGAGGGGATTCCAGACTATGAATCTAAAACAAACGTGGTTTTCTTGTCTGCACACCGGTCGTATTTGCTGCTCATTACACAAGAAGTGACCGACTACACACGGTTGCTAGTTTAGCCCATCTTTCCTTCAGCTCCCATTTGCATCTTGGCGCAATAGTCGAATAAACTCCCATCGTAGCAGCGTCTCACGGCCTCTTTTGACAGCATGCCATCCTCGTCCCTTGCCAGGATGTACAAAATTCCCCATTCAAACTTGCTGGCAACCCTGCATTCCCCAGCCAGCCGGTCACCAGAGGAATTTTCAGATCTCAATCAAGAACAGTGGCGTAGTAACATGAAACCAATTTAGGAAACTTATGCATCCTGCAACCGCTATCTATAAGACATGAATATGGCATCTATCGTGTATGCAGGATTAGCTTTGAAGATTAAACAAATAAATGAACAATAAATGACCAAAATCTCAGACTTGTGTCGACAAATGAACTTCCAAAGTCTCAAGATCATTGTTAACTCATAAACCAAGTAATGATGCACAAAAGTGCAGATGCTTTTCTCTGCTTCCATAGCATGCTGCATCTCATTTACATGAGACAGAGTATCATACCCTCAATTAATTATAAGAGTAAAAAGAAAAAACCAAGAGAAAGAAAAAAACTAACCAGCCAAAGATATCGAATGTATTTCGATTCCCTTCAGTCATATCCCAAAGTTCTCCAAGGGTCATCTTGTCAGGAACAGTACGAGCATATTTGCTGAACATGTTCTCAAGATGTGCTGGTACATACCTGTTATTCCACTTCGTGGTATCAATATGTACATGAGAGAGCAAAGACCTTAAATATACAGGTTTCAGCCTCACGAACAATAAGTACCTTCCTTCAGTGTCATATGTTCCAGTGTCACTTCCGTGCTTGTCTTTGTGTATGTTGTCTATGTAAATGGGGAAGAAGGGAGAAGGAAACCAACCCTTCACATGTAAAATGTTAGTTACCAATCATAATGCACAAAAATGCTCCATTAATGTGCCATGCCATGCCAATTCCACGTGCTTATCCAGGAGTTGGAAAACAGTGCATGTACCAGTTCAAAACTATTATGAGATTGATTCTATCAAATTGGAACCTCCCAAGGGAACGGTCAATCCTCTATTTTTGGTGACCTTTGCTTGTCCACAATGATCATCTTCATTCCTAGTCTTACCCATTCTAGCCAGAACGGTTCTCTCTATCACACTACCAGACGGCCTTTTAACATATTTTGTCCAAATTATCATCGTTCAAAATGCTAAACAAATCAAGCTAGTATTTTAGCTACTGAAAAATATTCATGATGAACTACTGACTGAATCTACTGGTATGCCTGACTCAATTACCAGCTCCAGAAATAAATTAGCATACTCCGGGAAGAGTGTCAAAATAACTTACAGGTAGGGTTGGATAACTTAGTCCCACATTGATACCAATTGCCATGATCAGAGAGGCTATCATGTTGAAACCTATTGCACGTAACCCTGTGAAGGTGTGAAAGAACTTAGAGGCCGAAGCCGAAAAAGCACACAGAACAGTATGACAAGCCTTCATGTTAAACATATTGGCAATGGATGTCAACACAAGATTAAAATAGGATCTATGCAAAGAACAAGTAAATTCTACACATACCTCTTTCTCAATCTTAAGTCTATTTTAGTTCCTGATCTAACAGTTACAGCTCAAATTTTGCCAGTGCATCATTCCTTAAATGTCCATCAGAAGTTAGGCAAAACAGGTCTCAAATTTTAATGTCATTGCCTTCGAGGCAGTCTAAAACTTCATTCAATTTACAATTGTAAAACACAATACTGGGTCATACTGGGACTCGCCATGTCCTTCTAGTGACAATTTGTTCTAGAAGTCCCAAAAGAGAACATATCAACCATATGAAGCAGCAGCCAAGGGAAATCGCTTGTTTCATAGTAACATGTGAATTTACCAATGTAAGTCTCCCAAGGGTAGACAATTCCATTGCCATCCTGGTCGAAGAAGGCACAATGCTGCTGAAGAACAGTGAGATTGTTACTCCTTTGGCCTGGTGTTCCATGAGGATGGTCAGTATCAGGAGCTTTCAATGCCCTGGGCAGATCTGTCATAGAACAAGACAACTAATAGAATAAGGTTGACGGAGAAAAGTGGTTCATGACACACATTAGAATATCTAAATATTAAACCACGCATTCATATAACAAATGACTACACAACATTTTCATATGGTGCAAGTGGAGGAGGTTCCGAGAGAACATCTTTCTAGGTCCTTACTTACCTCTCCAATTATATATACTCCACCCATTAGTTTTAGGCTAAAGTCTAGCCTACGCGTGAAAGGAGTGATTGAGAAGTTATATCTTTTAGAATTATTGGTAATGGTCCGACAACATTTCCAGCACTGGAAATCTGGAAATGATCACATAGATAACTTCAATGATCCCGATCTCATTAATATATCTCTTTCCTGGAAACTTTGATAGCTTCCATGAGAAGGAAAGACAAATGTCCCTATAAATAGCACATGCCTCGACTTTTCAATATGTTATGGCAATTTTGGTGCTGTTTGAGCCACGACATATTGAGTCAAAACTAGGAAAAGGCTAGGAATCATATGTCTTGAGTAACTTTGCTTTCCCATTAAAATCACTGAAAAAAAAAGTTCGCAGGATATGCCTAAGGAAACCAATTTAAAAAACTTCGAATCTTCTTCTTATGAAAGGTGTCTCCTCTGGGCACAAGAAACAGTAAGCTTTTCTATGTAAATGTCCAAATGGTCCATCACTCCTAAGCTCAATGGGCATGGCTTTCCCTTTCCTTAAGTATCATCCTTCAGCATCCAGTTGCCCTGAGACAACAATTGGCACATGTCCCAGAATAATACAGACATGTCCATGCAATAGCCAGAGAAAAGTAATGTCATGCATGCACCATCTCAAACGCATTGCATTACAATAGAGTCATGCAGGTAAACATGTTCAATTCATCAATCAATTGAAGTGGATCCTCATTCAAGATGTTCGGCTCACTCTCTCTTCTAGAAAGTACATTATACTCTAATACATAGTGTCGCATTTTGAATTTGGATCACATGCAAAACGATCATAAAAACCATTGTCTGTCACAACAACTATTTTTTTAGCAAATTTCTATGCATCCAAGAATGTTTGGGTAAGTAAATCCCTGCAGCTGTCCCTAGTGTTTGGTGCATTTCGTTTAGTCCTCATATATTTTAACCAAAACAGTTTAGCACCTGAAGCTTGTGTCTTAAAATAATTAGAGAATATGTGTTTGCTCTTGCATAAGTTGACAGCAAGCAGCAAAAACTGACCGGTCCATTTGGGTGGAGTAAGGCCTGATGACGGGTAATAATCATTTGATATCATACATAAGTGGACTTGGTGTAGGGTGATCGGAGTCATAATTTACAAGGTCATCAATCAAACTACAATAAGTTCAGAGTAGAATCGGACAGTTAGAGTTTGTCATCTATCATGCTTCTTCCCGAAGTTGTCGCATGCCAACGACGCTCGTGAGTCTCATGCCTGAAGTTATCATCTCTCTCTACCGATTCGCATGCACTTCTCACCGCACCAAGAATTACGACGAACGTTCCCCCCTCCAAGCCGGATTGTAAATCGCGATGGACAAACATGCGGTCGCGTCCCGTCGCGCAAACGAGCAATCAAAGCAAACGGTCGACGCGCGAAAAAAGAAAGGAAGAATTGAACAAGCTCACAGGGCTTCGGAAGTGTCCTCTCCAGGTCAGTCCGAACCCGCCTCTCGTAGGTCAGCGGCGCGTAAGGCGCCTCCGTCGCCAGCGCCTCGTTCTCCGGCGGGATCACCGCGGTCGTCGCAGCCATCTCTCTTTCTCTCTCTCTCTGTGATGATAAAAGCCAAGCAAGCGAAAGTGCCCACCCACGAAGGACTTATCAAGCGAAGAAGAGAGAGGGAGAGGGGCGTGGCGGGCATGCAAGGAAGGTGGCGGTGGCGGTGGCGGTGGCGGTGGCTTGCGCGTCCATGTGTTGAGACTTGCATGCTTCGCGTGGAGCTTTTGATGGCGCTCCCCTGTAAACATCGGACGGTCTCTCTCTCTCTCTCTCTCTCTCTCTCTCGCGGACTCTCGGACGTAGAAGTCGTGTCGTGTCGCCACGTCCGCAGCTTTCGTGTTTTCTTTCGGGTCATCCGAGAGGGAGAGGATTCCAGCAACCTTCTATCTGTACTAAATTTTTTAACATGGATACCCGGATCTGACGGAGGAATCTACTGGGAATCCGCCATTTTCGACGGTTGAGATTCGATTCGATGCATACGCTAGTGAATTGTACGCGCAATTTTCCTTCTAGGATGATTCGGGTACATGCGCAAGGTTGTGCCCCCACACACGCGAGAGAAAGAGAGAGAGAGAGAGAGCGATCGATCATTGCCTCCGCCGGATTTAGTGATTCGAGTGGCCAGGGCCGTGAGACATCGGCCAAATCCATCGGATTCAACTGCTTAGGTTTGCTCCATTCTTTGATAAATCGAGTTTGGATAGGATTATTTTAATGCGTCCATTGCCTAATGCTATGAAAAAAAAGTGATCCCTTCATTTTTTTTTTTCTTTTCATGTTTGATGTAATAAAGAGAAATTAGCATTTGAAAAACATTATGATGATATCATAACAATTCATCTTTTAATTCACGGGACGTAGAAAGTTGTATGTCGATTCTTAGACATTTAACTTTCTATGCTATAGGCAAGACTTGAGATGTTGATAGTTAAGTTCAAATCCTCATTGAGCATACTCTCTCAATAAGTAACAATTCTTCAGGCCATAATAATATCAATGGGGATATCTTTCTAGACTTTTAGCAGGACCAATTGTTTGCAACTTAATTTTTAGTAATGATGGTTGATGGCGGTGGTAGTGATGCTAGTCATTGTTGAAGAAGCACCCCTCTTCTCTCTCTCTCAACTTCTCTTGATTCTTTATGAAGACTCCATTTCTCTAGATTTATTTATGACTAAATATTTGGAATTAGTAGTTGTTGTTTTGTGGTGTTGAAATCCCTTAGTGTTAGTTGAGTAGTGTGGAAGAAAATCACCTAGGGATGGTTAATATTTGTAATTGTAGGTGAGTCCAATTTGCACAATTGTAGAACCCTTCCTTTGTGCTATGTCGGTGGGAGTCTCTTTCTAAATAGGGAAGGTCCTCTATCCAACATAAGTAGAGTGGAGAGTCTTGTCTAAAGGAAGAGAGTTGGGAAGCGTGTGTACGGGTCTTCATAGAATGTTGAAGTGTGTGGCTTGAGTGTAGTGAGTTACAAAGAGTGACGTGTGTAGTGTGTGAGTGCTATTGATTATATGTTCTTGTAATAATATTAATAGTGTTTATTATAATCACACTTTTGAAACTTCACGAGTGGTATCAGAGCCCCGACATTGGGCACTGTATCAAAGCATGTGGTTAGGGAGTGCAAAACATCGGAGTTTTGCTAGTGCACAAGTTAGGGACTGTGAAGTTGGTTGGTTTAAGACCGAGTTTACTTGGTGAATGGTGTGGAGAAGCTCAATAGCTCCAATTATAATTATGGGAATACCCACATGCAGTATTACTTGTTGGGTCAAGACTTATGGAATATTGTGAAAATAGAACGTCAAATCGGGAAAGATTCTTTACATTATTGCTCTAACTATTGAAGATGAATTATTGCAACACGTAAAGAGCGTGAACACCCCCAAGGAGGCCTGTGATAACTTGGTCATGTTATTTGTGAGTATGAATGATGCCAAGTTTCAAAGATTGGAGTAAGAGCTCCTCTTAATCTTGCAACAAGATATGGCCATAAGTCATTACTTTTCCAAAAGAAAATTTAAAGTTAAATCCTCAAGACATCATCTCTGAGACAAGGATGAGAAGAATTATAATTCATGGGTTAAGGTCAGAGTATAATGGCATTGTTACAGCTACTCATGGATGGGCAAATGAGCTAACTTTGACCTAGTTGGAGAATATGTTGTTCAATCAAGAGGCTTTAGATTTGACAAATGTTTAAGGTCTCAATTTAAGTGGGATAGAAGTGCCCTCTTCAATAATAAAAGAGGGTTCAAGGCCGAGAGGAGAAATGGTGTAGGCTAGTGTCGACAAACATAGAAAAAGTCATCGAGAATGGTAAAAGCAATCAAAAGATTATGCCTTTGGCCTGGGGAGTTTGCCGAGATCACGACAAGGATGACAAAGAAGATAAGAACAATAGAAGGCATAATGCAAAGTGTTACAACTACAGCATAAATAGGTCACTTTCCTAGGGATTTTTGATTCAAAAGAGTGGAAGGTATTGTTATGGCATCAAAGGAGAATGATAGTGAAGAGGAGTTGAATTTCCAAGCATTTCTAACGGTAGAGAAAAAGAAGAGTTCACAACTTCCTCCATTATACAGTTAGAAGATGCTATGACCCTCATCACGGTAAGCGATAAATTAATTAACTATAATAGTGATAGGATAGTTAATTCAGAATGTTCAAATCATATGGTTGGAATTAAGGAAAACTATCAAACATGTTTGAATACATTGATGGATGAGTAGTTGTCACAATAAACAACTCAAGATTTTCGATTGCCCATGTCGACCAAATGGTAATAACACCCCAATTCAGTTCACATTAGGTTGAACTAAAAAATATATATCATGTGCCAGAATAAAGAAGAATCTATTGCTTATGTCTTAATTCACAAACTCGGGCAATTATGTGGTGTTTGGTCCAAGAAATGTCAAGGTGTACTTGTAGTTTGAAAGCTATTAGTACGCCAATCTTGGAAGGGTGTCAACAAGAGTTTGTCTACGTGATATCAACACAGACGACATACGTGGACAAAACTCAAAAGAGTGATACGCTTAATTTGTGACATGCATGGCTCGGGAATGTAAGCTACCATAAGTTAAAGGCGATGATGAAGAAAAGAATGTTGAAGGGTTTTCCCCACTTGGAAGTTCAAGAATGCGTAATCTGTGCTGAATGCTGGTATGGGAAGGCACATTAGCTTCCATATGAGGAACCCACATTTAGAGCCAAGGTACCTCTCGAACTCATTCACTTAAATATATTTGAACTAATGAAGCAACCATCAATCAAAGGATCGAAGTAAGTGATAACTTTAATTGATGACTTTTCTAGGTGTGTCTAGGTTGACTTTATAGAAGAAATATTTTAAGTATTAAACAAAATTAAGGAGTCTAAAGCAAAAGTAAAAAATGAAGTAGGCAAGAAAATATTGCATTTACACAGACAATGGAGGATAATATACATCATATGAGTTTATAAAGTATATTCAATATTGCAATATATATCAACAATTTACCTACCCAAATACGCCACAACAAAACGGAGTTGCCAAAAGAAAGAATCGATATTTGTTGGAGACCTACAGCAGCATGTTGTATGTGAAAAATGTTCCCCCCAAGTTTTGGGCCGAATATATGAAAATATCAGTGCATTTGATCAATAGGCTACCTCAAGTAAGACTTGGCTTTATGTCACCATACAAAAGCTGTTGAATCACAAGTTCACGGTAAGTCATTTTAGAGTATTTGGACATGTATGCTATGCATTTGTTCCAAACAATTTACACAGCAAGTTTGATAAAAAGCAGTTTGTTGCATATTTGTGAGCTACGATGGTCAAAGGAAAGAGTGAAAATATTGTGACCCTACAACAAGGAGGTGTTACGCTTCCGGAAACGTGGTGTTTGGTGAACTATCAATGTGGTGGTCATCACAAGTTGTAGAATTACCAAATTCAAAACAAATTGAAAAAGATGTTCATCGAAGAATGGAAGAAAATGATGAACTTGATCAGAGCCAACCAATTGAAGAAGGAAATGATCTCGTAGTTGGAAGAGAAGAAGTCAATACATGATCACTTGAAAAATAAAAAATTCTATGGTAAATTGGTGTATGTCCAAGAATGATAGATTAGGTTCGACCAAGTTAGATGGAAGAACCTAAAGAGCAGAAACCCTAACTTAGGCTATCAACAAGGCAAAGAAGTTCAAATCCTAAATGTACAAATGTGACATTGACCAAAAATGTTGGAGTAATCAAGCCATCTACATATGAGGAAGCCTCGCAAGGTACAAAATGAAGAAAGATAGTTGAAGGGTTCAAAGGCAATTTTGGCATTGTTGCTAGATCCCTATCAAGAGAGATTAGTCAACAAGGGGGAGTGTTGAAGAAGCACCTCTCTCTCTCTCTCTCTCTCTCTCTCTCTCTCTATATATATATATATATATATATATATATATATATATATATATCTGTGTGTGTGTGTGTGTGTATTCTTTATTAAGACTCCACTTTTCTAAATTTGTTTAGGATTAACTATCTAGAATCAATTGTTGTTTGTGGTGACATCTCCTAGTGTTAATTGAGCAGTGTGGATGAAAATCACCTAGGGGTAGTTAATGTTTATAATTGTAGGTGAGTCCACATCACACTATTGTTTAACACTTCCTTTGTACTATGTTGACAAGAGTCTCTATAAATGGGCCAATTGAAGTAGAGTGAAGAGTTTTGTGTAGTCAATTAAAGAGAGCTAGGTAGCATGTTTATGTGAGTGGTCTTCATAGAATGTTGAAGTGTGTAGGGAGTGATAGAGAGTGAAGTGTGTATGTAGTTTGTGAGTGCTATTGAGGCCCCGTTTGGTTCGGCTTTCCCAAGGGGCTTTGGAGGCCCAAAGCTCATTGGGAAAAAAACTTTGGTGTTTGGTTCAGCATTTGAAGCCCCCATTCCCAAAATGCTTGCATTTGAAATGCTGAAAGCCTAAAGCAGGTGGGGACCTGCTTTGGGCATTTCAGTATTTTCGGCATATTGGTGTACAAGATTAATGAATTTTTGCTGATTACCTATTTTACCCTTAAAATTTTATTAAAGTCCAATTTTACCCAATACAAAACAAAACCCCACCTTTCTCGACGCTCTTTCCTCTGTTCTGCAGTCCATCATGCGATGGCTTTTTTGTCTCACAGCACGTCCGCTCTTGCCAATATCTACCTTGTGGTTCGTAGCATCGCCTCCACTCTTGCTGCCTCTTTCTCTCTCCCCTCTCTCTCTTCCTCTCTCTTTACTTCATTTTCGTCATTGGATGGTGATCTGCTTGTTTTCTCGGTCTTCTCGGTCTATTCCGATCGTTTGTTTGTGGCATGTCTTTTGCTCCAGTGATTGAATCTACTGGTTTGGCCTCTTTTCCTTCTTATGTGTTATCCGGTGTGTTGTGTGGTTATATGGGTCGGATCGACCGTTGGAGCCTCTCCTGCGATTTCGCTTGTTTGGATCTAATGCTCGCATGTTTTCTGATGCTATCCTGCAGTTTCGCCTATCCGTTAATCGGGTCTTTTCCATGTTGTGGGATCTTGAATCTTGTGCCTTTGCTGCTTTTGATGTTTGTTGACCTGACGATAGCTTCCGAGTTTATTACCTTGAGAGTTGGTACAAATAACAGTAGGACAACTCGATGTTCTTGTCCATCCTCTCTCTCCTAATGAGCGCTCGGTCGAATTTTTCTGCAACATCGTTACCATGATGAGTCCTGTCATTGAAATTTAACAAATAAGAAAGTCTCACATTTCTAGTGACTTTTGTCTTATGTTTTTTAGGAGAATTGTCGGAGGAGAAAAATTGTGTTCTTTCTAGTTCTGTTTTGTCAAATTACAAGCAGGGTTGTAGTGTTAATTGTGCAATATTGGACTTTTATTGGTTCTTGATACATTTCTTTGTTTGACCACAACACCGGCTGATTTCTACTTTTTAAGTGTAAAAAGAATCGTTGTTGTGTTGGAATCCATACTCCAATATTTTATGCTTGCAAATTGATTATAAGTTCTATTCTTACATATCTTAACAGAACAAAATGTGACATTAGTTGGGTATAAACGGGGAAGGAATTGTAAGCCAGGTATTGATTGGGATTGTACGGTTAAGTCTATTATTACTGCTTTATTTAGAGTGAGTGGCGCAACTTGATACTTCGGAATATGGACATTCTCATTTAAGATCCTTAATGATGATTATTTGATGCATTTTTTGGAATTCTTTAGAAATCCTTTGACTTTGTGAACGCGACCAGAAGAAGGCACTCACTTGCCCTGTAATTTCTTCATTATTTGGACCAGAACAGCTCTTTCATGGGCTTGGTCTTACTTCACCATCCAATACACATTAGTGACAAATAAGGCACTCACTTGCCCTGTAGTTTCTTCATTATTTGGATGACCTAATGTTATTGCTGAAAGCCAATTGTATGCAAGTATAATGTTTTTGCGTGTCCTTGTTTTTTCTCAATGTTATTTATTTATTTTTTTTGCTTTAAGTGAATATCTTCTAGTTTTTTTTTATAAGAGTGGGCTTGAGTGGGTTTTTGACTAATAAAAAGTCAGAAATCTAGCAATTTGTTTTTTAGGGGAATTGTTGGAGGAGAAAAATTGTGTACTATTCTCAAATTGTCAAATGTGAATTGATGGTTTACACTCATTTGTTTATATTTTTCATTTGAATTAGTTCATGGTTGATCTTGTATGTCTATGTCTCTTAAATTTGTTCATGTCACTTTACTAGTAGATGAGTTCATCAAAGGAAAATGCATTTTGGAGCTCGAAAGATATAAAAATCTTTTGTAAGTTGTGCATCGAACAAATTGAAAAAAACAATCGTCCTGCAAACAACAAGAAATGGATAGACAATCATAATTAGTAAGTTGGAGGAGCTAATGGACAAAAAGTATGATAAACAAAAAATGAAGAGTAAGTATGATAATCTTAAGGAATAATGAAAAAGATGGAGGTCATCGCTTTACAATGAAACTGGATTAGGATATGATTCAAAGAAGAAAACTATTGATGCAAGTGATGAATGTTGGGAGAGTAAAATTCAAGTTTTCCTCATTTCTTTTTTTTACTTTCATGTTAAGCTCACATTTAATGATACAATTTATGCAAATGCTTTATTATAACAGGTTAATCCAAAGTTTAAGGCTTTTAGAATAAAAGACATACATCATGATCTTGAAATAAAGTTAGATATGATATTTAGAGATACAGTTACTACTAGAGGAATCACATGGAATCCTGCACAAGGTTTATGTGTTGATAATGATGTGGAGACCACACAACCTAGTATTGATGATGTTGTAAGGTCTACTGATAAAAACTTAGAAGATCATGTGGATGAAACCCTTGTTGAACCAACTGGAACTTAAACTCGTAAAAGAGCCGCACAGACTTCAATGATGCAAGCTCGATGAAAGAAAGATAAGAAATTGAGCACAAGAGAGGAGCTCGGAACACAAATTAATAGGCTGCTTACTGTTGTTGAGAGTAGGAGCACTGCTAGTGCTGCATCCAAAGCAACCAGTTTAGTCGGTTCTTATGAGGACCTCATAGAGATATTGGATTTCATACCTGAGATTGTGGAAGACGAAGACTTGTACTTTTTTGCAATTTCTCATTTAAAGGAAAAGATAGATAATAAACAAGTTTTCATGAGTTTAAAGGATAATGCAAAGAAAATAAAGTATCTCAAATATGAGTTAAGAAAATAATCAAGTCTTTATAGATAAGATGTTAGCATCTTATTGTTTGAAGCTTAGTTATTCCATTTTATTTCTATCTATAGATTTTTTTTTACAGTTATTGTGAACCTAATTTCAATTAATGTTTGATGTTAGGATTGTTTTTATTTGGTGTTCACTTAATGTGATAGTTTCCATATATGCGATGGTTAATGCATTGTTTTTCTTTATATTTTGTTACTTGAAGCAGTTATGGATGATTCACATACAAGGGAAAATCATGAGTAAAAGGAAAATAAATTATGGGATCTCATCAAGCTGCAATTCTTTATCAAGCGACTAACCTTTACAAACAACCTTGCATGACCTCAACATATACATGTTATGTATGGTTAAAATAGTTGATTAGCAAAGATGCTAATTCGATAAGGTGCTACAATATGTTTAGAATGCATAAAATTGTATTAATAATTTAACACATGATTTCGTAACACATTATGGCCTTCAAAGATCTAAGAATACCAATGTTAGAGAAATGATTGGTATTTTTCTTCATATTCTAGGACATAGTATAGGTAATAGATTAATAGAAGAGCGTTTTCAACGCTCTGGAGAAACCATAAGTAGGCATTTCAACTTAGTTTTAGATAAAGTATGTGATATGGGAAAATATTTAATCAAACCAACTAATCCATAATATAGACAAGTTCTAGAGAAGATAAAAAAAGATCGAAGATTTTATTCATATTTTTAAGGATTGTATTGGAACTATTGACGGTACACATATTTCAGCGGTTGTACCTACGTTTGATCAAATTTGTTTTATTGGTTGAAAAGGAATAACAACTCAAAATGTGTTAGCCTTATGTAATTTTAATATGAAATTTGTCTATATTTGGGCCGGTTGAAAAGAACAAGCTCATGATATCCGTATCTTTTATGAAGCTATTGGAAGACGTGACACACATTTTCCCTATCCTCCTCTAGGTATGTTATTCAATGGTTTAGATACATCCATAAATCTAATTGGCATATGTTGATTAAATTTATAATATATTTATATAGGTAAATATTACTTAGTAGATGCTGGATATCCAAATCCGACTGGTTATTTGGGGTCATATAAAGAAGTTAGATATCATTTGTCAGAGTTTCGATGAGGTCCTTCACCTACGAGATATTAAGAAGTGTTCAACCGTGCCCATTCCTTACTACGCTTGACAAATGAGCAAGCCTTTGGTATATTAAAACAAAAGTGGGGGATTTTAACTCATATGCCAAGTTATCCATATGAAAAGTAAGTGCAAATTGTCGTAGGGGCAATGACTTTGCACAATTATATACGGAGGAATAACATGATTGATACGGATTTTAAACAAGCAGAATTGGATCCCAATTATGGATATTCAATTGACCATGATGATGCAAATGAATGGATGGGTGATTCAAATTTGTGTGCATCTCCGGACATGGCAGGTTTACGTGATGAAATAGTCATAAGTTTACAAAGTTGTTGAGGTTTATAATACTGAGTATAACGTATTTCTTTTTTTTTTTTTTTTTCGGACATATATAACCATGTTTACTATCGTGAAATGACTCTTTCTAGTCAAATTTGTATGAGAGGAACTTGGTTTTATTTTTCTTAATAAGGACCTCCCTTTTTATATAGGTGCTTACTAAAACAAATTAGCATCCACAATCGGTTGCTTCACCATCCATCGAATAAGTTCACCTTTTTTTTTCTATATCATTTTTATCTTCTGGTAATCAATAGCCCAATTTTTATCAATACACTAGAATGATCATTACTTAACGAATATGATTAATACTACAATAATTAAAAAAAAAATATTCAAAGTTGAAAATAAACCTAAAAGAACCCTAGGCCGAAAGTTGAGCTTTGCATCTAATCTATAATCAAATTCTTTTAATAATTTTTAAATAGATTTACTAATATGTATCTTCTACATTACTCTTAACATGAAAATGTAAAATGTTATATAATCATTGTTTATTTTTTGCAATTTCAAAAATACTAAAACTAAAAAACTTAATTTGGTCACACCAAAGGGCTTTTCAAATATATGTTTACCAAACAGTCTTGCATTTCCCTAAAATACTTTTTAATTATAGTTTACCAAACAGTCTTACATTTCCTCAAAGCTTTTTAGGCAAAAGACCTTTACATTTGGGAAAAGCATTTTTCCAAATGCTAAACCAAACGGGCCTGAATGTATACTCATGTACTTACACAAATAGTGTTTATTATAGTCACATTTTTGAAACACTACACTCGTGATGGTTCAAAGGTGGTGGCGTGCTTCTTTCTATTGTTGGTGATGTTGGCAGTCTTCATCTACGACGATCGTAGGTATATGATATAGTTCAGGGTCCAAAACATCTTGCAGTCAATATTTGAGGGATTTGCTTTGGCACAAGCATGACCTCATATTCTCAAGTGACTATTTTGCCTGTAGTAGTGGAATTGATGAAGTGGCTATGGTGGTGTTTGGTGTCTAAGCTGGTAATGGTGATGGTCACGATTTTTGGATATGGTGGTGCTCGGTCCACGGCAAAGGTGGAGGGGCCATGTCATGGTGGCTCCAAAGAGAGATCAATTATTTCTTTAAAAAAATAAAATAAAAGAAGATGTTTATCCATGGGCTAAGATGAAAGATGATGTGAGAGCTTCTCGATTACTTGATATGGAAGTGCTAGCGCTATGAGAAAAGAAGGCATGTTGGCATTGAAGTGTACAACTGAGGCAATTATGAAAAATTGACCAATTTAGCTAATTCCCCTAATTTTTTTTTTCAGAAAAATCATTTTTAAAGAGTTCATATACTTAAAGCAATATGTAAATATCTGGATATTCAATAGCAAATAAAGTCGATACTAAATAAGAAAGAGTTCACTTTAGCTCTTACTTTAAGTTTTTGAGATTTCTTTTGGAAACTTTTAAGGCTAGAAATTAGATTTTTTGTTTTTTTCTTCTAGTGAGCATCTTACATTTGAAAGTCTCTAAATTGTTGAAATCATATACTTGAATATTATTTGTACAAGTAAATGTATTATGCTAGTAGTTTAAGAGGAAGCAGCTACCCATTAAAGAAAAAAACCAATCTAATTTAGGGGTTTGCAAAAGAATCAAGAAGGAACGGGACTAGAACGAATCATAATCGGTAGTTTCTGGTATGACTCCTAATTCTAATTTGCTGGAATCAGTGAGTATCAGTCTGGTTCCCCGTTCTAAGCGTGGAACCGCCCGTCCACCCACCTAGATCGAATTGAGGGGGGGGGGGTGTGTGTATATATATATTAAAAAAGAAATGCCATTTTAATTACTTTATTATTTTGTAATTTTTCGATCAAATATATGGATATTATTGACTAATTTTTTTCTCTTGGGTGTCTAATAGGATTAACCTCCTATCTTTTTCGTTCTAATAATCCATTTATTTGCTTTTTTAATTAAAAAAAAAACATAGAAGAAGGAGAGAACCGATCGGAGATGTTCATAAGAGCCAATGGCTCATTTTAAGAATATAATTAGGTTTTTTCATTTGCCATCCCATGAGTAAATTAGGTTGACGTTAAAAAAAGATTACTCAAGCAATTAATGTTTTAACTTTTGTGAGGTTAAGAATTTTAACGTGGAGTCTAAGGGCGCGCATGACAAAATTTCTATTTCTCGATTTCTCTGTTTTTTTGTTCCCCCTAATGCAGGTTTGGAACATAAATCCATTTGGCAACACAATTTAATTTCTCTATTTACGAAACAGATTTTTATTCCGAAATAGAGAAATTGAAAAATCGAGAAAGCTGAAATTTTTAACTTCTCGGTTTCTGAAATAGAAATCGAAACTGAAATTAAACCATATAAAAGAATCTTGCACTTTCTTGCTAACTTAATTCACTCATAACCACAACTTCACAAATTATTGCTAATTTTCTTTTTCTTATTTTGCTCGTGTTTTTTTTTTTTTTCATTTTTTTGATAACTTCCTCTTTAGGATAAAATGCAATTGAATGAGTCCCTAATTTTCAAAAACGACCAAAGTTCTTAAATGCTTGCTTAAAAACAATAGGGTTTTTTCCTCCTAGAAAAGGCACGCGCATGACTAGTTGAAAAAAAAGTTCTTACGCAATAGATGAATAAAAAACGTGCCTAGAAATTTAACCTTATTTTTTTTACGGATTCAAAATTCTTGCAAAATCAAAATAATTAGATTGTTACATAATCTTGAATTTTAATTCGAAGGCAAGAGATTCAAGAGAATATCTCTTTTGCTATGCAAGGGCCATTAAAGGTTCATTGAGCAACAATAAAGAATTAGGGATGAACAAATGGACTGATTCATTTTGAGAATTAAAATAAACCTACCTTCCACTGATTAGTTCCTAACCATAAACATTACTTTAAGGTAGAATTCTCATATATTCATTTACACCATTAATCTTATTTTGTTGATAATCTTGTATAATACTAGTTTTTGATAAAATGACAAGGCTGTATAGGCGCCATTGATGGCACCCATATTCATGCTTCTGCAGTACTTGTCTAAACCTACGCAGGATGGGCTTGCAAACGATACATTGACTGAGGAGGGAAATCAAATAAAAACGCTTAGGAAAATAATTGCTAATAAAATGGCAAGGGATAATAATATGCCGAAAATTCCATGAAATTGTATTTTCAACTTTTTGTAATGTATTAATATTATTTTGATTATTATTTTGTATTTGAGGATTTGCCATGTTGTTTTAGTATTATTTCGACTATTATTTTGTATTTGAGGATTTCCTATGTTGTTATCTAATCAATTTTTATTCTTAGAAATAGAAATTTTGTTATATTATCAAACGGTTTCTATTTCGAAATAGAAATTTTTGAGTCGTTATCAAACGGGTTTCTTTGCTCGAAACTTGTCGGGGAATAGAAATTAAGAAATTGATTTACCGAAATCAATTTCTATTTCAAAATTTTGTCATGCGCAGCCTAATTCTCCACTTGTTTCCGATGTTGGGAAATCTTAAGATGACCACACCATGATCTTCGAAAAAATAAGGTTTTTAGCTAACAAGTGTTGTCTATTCATCTTGCCCTATTGTTTTCAATTCTTAGTAAAAAAAAAAAAATAGCTCGCAATTCAATTCGAATCTAAGGCTGAAAAAGCTTCGTAGGGACTGAGGACCGATTTTATGGACTCACTTGTGAACCCGGATCTAATGGATGGTCCAATTTAAGGTGGATTTATGGAATTAACAGATGAGTATCGATTCCAATTTTCGGAACCGGTTTTTAGTGGCGATTTCTGTCTCAAGGTGAGAGTCGCCTACCCTGATCATGCTCATTCCTAGTTTAACTATATAAAATTATCATTTTAGATTTTGTTATTGTGAAGGTTGTGTGGTATTATAGAAAATTTGAAAATAGTATAGATAAAATTTCGTGAATTGTCAAATTTACCTAAAAGTCAAAAATTGAAGATAAGATGCGTAATTATCATGTCTACGAGAAGATATTTGTATATTTCCCTAAATGAGCATCATTCATGCTCGAAGTGTAGCTGCTAGTTTTGTGAAATATAAACAATTCGAATTTTTATTAAGAAATGTGGCTTATATATCTTTAAATAATTCATTGGCGGAAAATTATTTTCATTATTAATAGGGTTAATCTGCTGAAAAACCAAAAACTGGTATATTCGTGACAAATTTACCTCAAATTAATTTTTTTGCCATGAAAAACTCCAAATTGGTATAATTGTGACAAATTTATCCCGATTGACTATAAAAAGTCATAAACTAGTATATTTATGACAAATTTACCCCAAACTAATTTATTCAATCACAAAAATCCTAAACTGGTATATTTGTGACAAATATATCCTCCGCCAAATTGGATTAATACCGCAAAAAAAATCACAAAAATTGTAAATTGTGATAAAGGGAATGTAAAATTCTAAATTGATATATCAATCAACTATCATTTGTCATTTAACTTAATAATTTAATTGTAAAATTTAACAAAAACTAACATAGGGTAAATTTGTCATAAGTGTACCAGTTTGGGGTAAATTTGTGAAAGGTATACTAGTTTGGAATTTTTGGTGGTAAAAAAAATAATTTAAGGTAAATTTGTCACAAGTGTACAAATTTGGGATTTTTCAAGGTATTTACCCTTATTAATAACAATTTTCATCTTTACCAAAAAAAAAAAACAATTTTCATCTTTACCAAAAAAAAAAAAACAATTTTCATCTTTACCAAAAAAAAAAAAAGCAATTTTCATCATTAATATTTATTTATTTATTTTTGTAAATAATATTAGTAACAATTTTTAAAAAATATTTTCCAATTAAATATTCACTCAAGAAAACCTAAACGAGGTCGCTGTGAAAGCTGAGAAATTTTAGGACCCTCTCTCTCTCTCTCCACCTCCATAGAAAGAAAACGCAGAGCAGCAGGCAGAGCAAGAGAGACGAGCTAGGGATTCATGGCGACCGAGATCGAAGGAGCTCCCGCGACGGCGACGGCGGAGGCGGCGCCTGCGGCGGCCGCGAAGCAGCCGCACAAGCTGGAGAGGAAGTGGACCTTCTGGTTCGACAACCAATCGAAGCCCAAGCAAGGCGCCGCCTGGGGCACCTCTCTTCGCAAGGTCTACACTTTCGACACCGTCGAAGAGTTCTGGTGGTACGCTTCGATTCCGATCCCGATGTCCGTCCTTCTTCGCTCCCCTGTTCGTGTGTGCCCGTGGGCTCCTGCGCCGTTGATCTGCTGGATAGGCCGGCGCTTGCCGGATGAGTTTGTGCGTTCGTGCTGTTCTTAGGGCTTTATCGAGGTTTGCTTGTTGGGTACCCTTGGCGATGATGTGGGTGTCTAGCCTGATGATGTGGTTGATTGGGATTTTCTCGTTTTATTTCCTGTGAAATAGAAGAGGTAGTTTTGGATCTGGTGATGTGGGTTTTGCTGCTGGTGTGTAGTAAGTAATTGGGTGCCTTTGCGATTCGTGATCCGGTCGAGCTTCCTGATGACTGCGAACATGTGCTGATTGCACCGCTGAAAGGGCAAAAGATTAGTTCAGGAAAAGTCCTGGGTTGAGATGATGTAATGGTCTTAGCGTGTAACTGAAAGGGAAGGGCAAGAGAAGGAAACCTGGAGGAAATCCGAATCCTATGGGCTTGGTTTGGCTTAATTTTTTCAATATTATTAAGGTTTATGATATCCAATACGACAGGAAACCTGCAGGCTCGACTTCTGACTTGAATTGTCAACTTGAGGAAATTTGTTGAAAGATAAAGAATGGTACTTTCCACGTGCAAGAGTAGGATAATACTTATTCAAGCATGAGCTCAGCTTAAATAATGTGCTCACTGGAGAGCGGCTTTTCATTTGTTCTATTTGTTGAAATTGCTCTCTTCGGAGCTGAATATAATTGCTTTTTTCTCTGACCGTTGCTTTGGTATTGTCTAATACTGTCGTGTGATTCCTTTTAGCAGCTTTGGTATTGCTTTTTTCGTTGTTCCTTCGACCTATTGAATGGTTAACTATTTTCTTGCAGTTTGTATGATCAAATCTTTAAGCCAAGCAAGTTGCCTGCAAATGCTGATTTTCACTTATTTAAAGCCGGCGTTGAACCCAAATGGGAAGATCCCGAGTGTGCTAATGGAGGGAAGTGGACTGTTACCAGCAGCAGAAAGGCTACCCTTGATGCGATGTGGCTTGAAACTGTGAGAAGCTTAAAGTGACTTTCCTATTGATTCATTTTCTTTACCTTCTACACACCTGCGAATAATTCAGTGAATGGGGAAAAGGAACAACACATTTGGGTTACACATGTTCAATAGTCTTTTATAGTATATTTATACTAAAACTGGTAAATCTGTTGACCTTGGTAGATGATGGGTTTGATCGGAGAGCAATTCGATGAGGCAGATGACATCTGCGGGGTGGTTGCTAGTGTGCGCCAAAGAGGGACAAACTTGCTCTGTGGACAAAGACAGCTTCAAATGAGGCTTTACAGGTGCATAAATAAATTCAAGTAACCTATATGGGGCCTGCTGATTGATCAAATGTTTTGTTGAGATTCTCTCTAACCATGCTATGATAACTATGTGTTGAAGATCTCTCATTGATCTTTCCTTCCTGTCAATATGTACATATTTTTATAAGTGTTCATGTTATCATGTAGCTGATTGATTGTGTAGCTCGTCAGTTTTTTCAAAAGCGATCAGCATCTCCTTGTCTCTGCCAAGATTTTTCTTTCTGATGCTTAGAAGAAAAAGAAAATTACAAGCTCTTTCTGCATTAGAACTTTATGGCTCTATGGATTAGTTCATGTCACCGTCTCCTTGGCTTAGCCAATATTATCCTTTCTCACCCTTAGAAGAAAAAATAAAATATAAGAAGAAAATGAAAATTACAAGCTCATTTCTGTATTAGAACTTGATGTCTACACTGATTAGTTCATGTCTTATAAGGCTTAAGATCAGTTTAGACAGTTTGAAAGTCCCACTGCAGTTCTTTCCTGTAACTATTCCACCTACCTTCTTATCAAAAAAACCTAGAAAGGGAAAAGATGCTGGAATGTGAAGCTTCTTGACAGTGGTCATTCTATTTGGGTCTTGGCAAATGAACTCCTATGTCCAGCCAGATGATCACTTGTGCTTCTTGCCAAAACAACTTTCTTTAACAGTGATTATGATAGTTCAATGAGCATTAGATTTTCAAAATATCAAGTCCTGTTGATAAGCGCAGTCAAGCCATAGTGATGTCTTTGCTTACATGAGTTGATTTGCTGGCATTCCTCAATCTAAGTCAACATTGCAACATATGTGGCTGGTGAGGTGTAGATTTTAAAACTAGTCCTTTACAAGCAGCCGATGTGTGCCTGCTGTCCTTCTATGAGTTAAATCTGCTCAAGCCCCTGCACCATCAATGTTGTATGGTTCACAGTGATTATGCCAAGGCAATGCAATTTAAGTTATTTTTTTTGTCCTATGGACTTATAACTTGGATCTTGTTTCAATTGCCAAACCTGGGACCTGAAGCTGGTAAGTAGTTAGATCCACACTCCAAAGCCTAATTTCTGGGGATTTGTGAAGTATCTTTGCATGTAGCCATGCCTATTCCCAATTCGTCATCCACCTTGGATGATTCAATTGCTCAACATAAAATACTAACTGCATTGATCCCTTCTTATGTAGACGGGTATTGGTAGGAAGTGGAAGGAAATCATGGATGTCACTGACAAGATCACTTACAGCTTCCATGTAAGTCTTACCAAAGCGAGTTTGGTGTTGTTGTACATCATGTATCTTCCCTTCTTGACTGTCTTGTTTATTGCAGGATGACTCTAGAAGGGAAAAATCGGTCAGGGGACGTTACACTGCCTGAATGTCTGCTGCCAATTCTGTTGGTGTTACTTTCAGTGGCAGCTGCAGGACTTAATGAGAGTAATGCAATGTTATATTTATCGCATGGATGGTTTAGCAAGCTTGGCATGCTCTGGAGCACGCAAAACAAAAAGAAAAGGCTTCGTATGCTTTAGAGATGTTTTAACCCCTTCTGGGTTTGCAATTTTGTTTTACCTCCTGAAGCTGTTTCTCCATAATGTTTTGCTCGAGCTTATTAAGAAAAAAACATTAGAAATGCGTTTTGTTGTGAAGATTACACATGATGAGCAATATGAATTCATTTTCCTCCTTTTGCACTTAATCATGCATTGTCCAGCTTACCTTTCAGATCTATTGAAGTTTGTCATTATACCGTGGAGTTTGTGGAAACTCCTGCTTTTGTGATGCCTTTGCTTGATTATATTTCTTGCATGATGTTTAACCTCAAAGAACCTGTGCTACATCAACTTGAAGCTTTGATCTCGCTTCTCTGTTTTTTTGGGGTACTCTCCTGGCAAAAATGTGACGCATTCCTCTGTATTACGATTCCAAATGTTGATCTTCTTCCCCTTGTTGAGCTTAATGAGATTTAGAATGAAAATAATCTGATATTAGATGTGAGTGAAAAGGGGGTGCGTTTGCATTTCACTGAGACAATTTAAAGCATCTAGTGGTGTTCAAATCTGAAGGTTTATCGATGAAGTAGCAGGGAGTAGACCGGGATGTTGTGTAGCAAGGTCTGCCTTGAAATCATGATCTTCCATCCTTAAGATCTCTCACTAGATTATTAAGCCTGAAGGGGAAAAACTGCAATTAGCGAACATTTTGTTCTCAATAAACTAGA
Source organism: Eucalyptus grandis (assembly GCF_016545825.1). Classification (NCBI taxonomy): domain Eukaryota; kingdom Viridiplantae; phylum Streptophyta; class Magnoliopsida; order Myrtales; family Myrtaceae; genus Eucalyptus; species Eucalyptus grandis. The sequence goes on from NC_052619.1 coordinate 40,917,194, forward strand.
ACTGTGTCAATTTTTTTTAACTCTTTTGGATTTCAGCATCTGTGTGATTGGTCCTGTCTATTGGCTTCTTGATAAAGATTGTGTTTGGCCTCAGTTTTCAGGACGCGGCAAAGAAAGATTAACATTCTATTAGCTAGGCAAGGTGATAAAACTGCGAGTCTCTGACTGGCTACTAGTTGTCTAGTTATTGGCCAGCAAAAATAGATAATGATCTATTTATCCACGACCCAATGAGTTTGTCTGATAAATGTCATGTCTACAACGCGAGTCTTCGGAAAATTCATTTCTAAAGGTTTTGGTGGAGCAAGAGAGCCCGAGATCTGTCGATATGCTCAGTAGAGGTGAGAGCATAGGGTTGATACGACTTGGAAATCGGCCTGGATCGTCCAGTTCCAAACTGGTTACCAAGAGAAGCGATTTGGTTCTCGGGTCTAACGTCCGACGCCGGCCTGGATCAAGTAGCGTTTTGGTCCGAGATCCAGAGCTGCTAACCGTAATTGAAGTTGAAGACACGCCTTAGGCTTCTATTTTGATATAGCCAATGTGGGTAGGCCAGGCCTGCCCACCATCTTCTACCGGGCGGGCTTGCGCACATTTGCCCGGGTACAGCGAATTTCGTTGGGAGCTTCCTGAGCCTGCCCCATGATCAAGTTTAGACTTTAATAACATAGAGGCGGGTCAGTATCTCTGTTATTAATGGTACATTTCTTCAATCGTGGTACAGTTAAAGAACAAGTCAGGCTTGTTAGCTGAAATAGCAAGGATCGATAAACTATAAGAACGAATCTTGCGTTTCAAACGGGTGCTTTTTGCAAAATGTTTCTTGTCTTTCTATACTGTATGCATGTCTCAATAACCTTACTTGACATCTCATCGTTATTCGCAATCGATCACTGTGCGTCCTGCACGATTAGGATCACTAATATAATGAGAAAATCAGTCAAGAATAGGAAAGGTACCAAGATGAAGCTACTGATTCGATTAGACAATATAGGTTGAGACTTGTCATTGCTTTTCTGTGCCGCAGGAAACTAGGGCATCACAAAACTCTAGCTTGAGGACAAGGCAAGGAATGAGGGTGCTTCTGGGGTCCGAGGAGGATCTGAAACTCGATTTCCAGATTTCCAAACCCTAAAAGAGCAACTTCAATTGATCGCGAGCACTTTTCTTTGAAGGCGAGTTCATTAAGCCATCGAGAAGCGATAGGTTACAACAACTAAGAACTGGATTTGACTATGAGGAAGCTCGTGAGGCAAAAGTATATGACTACATTACATGGAAACCCTAGCAACAAGCCAGTAGAAATTGTATGTGGGGGAGATCGGACATATATATATTTATATGCTAATTGGACCAAAACATTCTCGTCCCATGAAATAAACAAATGCACCGACGATCAAACTTGGATTCGTCCTAGGCAAGGAACCCCAGCTTTTCTCCGTTCTTCTTGGCTAATCGGATCAGCCCTTGTCTTTGCTTTGCATCCGCTCCAATCGACTTGCAGAATTCTGTGATCACCTGATTATATACAGAGTGTATGCTATGATCAGTTTTGATGTTATGTGTATGATAAATCAATTGGAGCATAACTCCTAAATTTTCGAATTGCGGAAAAACTGTAAAATGCAAGTGAATTGGTACCTCCTAATATCAAATTTTTTATTTTTTGGATGTCAACAGTCTGAAAATTGCTTAACCACACATTTTTCAGACAAATTATCCAACCCATCTGATTTTTTTCTCTCTTTTTTTGTAAACCACAACCTCATCTGTCAAAAAACAATATTTTCTTTAAATTCGAGGATAACATTGATTGATTTTCTCTCCTACTTCTTGCAAAGGTCACACAAATTTAATATTTAATATCTATTGGACCTATATAATTTTGAATCTCTATAATTTCATCTATCCCAATGCATACAAGAACTAGAATATCCATCCATTCTGAACCAACACCTCTCTATTTCATTCATTCATTCATCGATACCATTACTTGAGACAGATGCCACTCTGGTGAAACTATATACTAAAAGAACAAAATCAACTTGCACAAAAGCCAACGGATTTAATATATCGACAAACGTTAGGTATACGAAGACTGATTTATAAATGGTCATCCAGACGAGAATGCGTGCCCGTACCTGCGAGTGAAGAGCAATGGCTTTGCCGCGGAGCTGGTTGAAAGGCTTCTTCCCGATGAGGTTCCTGGTCACCACCACGATTGGCGCGAACAGCCCTTTACCTTCATTGACGTTCTTCATCATCGGTTGACACCTTACCGGCTTACTCGCTACCTTCACTCTCACTGCCGATTTCGCCATCAGAGCATGGTGGTCCTCGCCCATGGTCGAGCTCCCCCAGCTCCCGTGGAAAGAAGACCCGAACCCACCTTTCAAGTTCGCGGCGGAGATCGATGTTGCGGCCATGTCAACGACCGAAGCAACAACAAAAAGATCAAGAACCAACCAAGAAGCTCGAGCTGAAGCTCAAGCTCAAGCAGTAGGATCGACTTGGGGTTCTTCTGGTTCTGTGCAAGGTTGGGGTGAATGTGTGTGGTTTGAGTATTTTGCCTGGTGTTGTGCTCTGGGGAGGAGGTGATAATTTTGGGGTGTGGTGTGATGATGAGAGCCTCCCGTTTCTTTATTAGGGGGTCAGGGAGCATCAGGAGCCACACGTTCTGGTGACTTGGAGTTTCAGGAACCACGTATGTCACTTGTACACGGTCTCTCGTCTGCGTTAATTTTCTGTGGTCCCCTGATTTTTGGGGAAGAAAGAAAGAAGGATCTGAATCTGCAAGTCTAATGGCTCCATTCTCTCCAGGGGAGCATGGACCCACTCGGCCTCGCACGCCTTGGCAACTGTTCGGTGACAAGGAAACCCGTGTCCAGGTCGGGCTCGTCAGGGACCGGGTGAATCTCGATCGTTCGTTTCGCGAGTCATGAACCAGCTGCGGATGACTTAGTCCCCGGTGGCTCTCAAAGCACGTCGGATTAGGCAGTACAATGAAGAATTCCATCTGCATACAAGTATGCAAGCTCATTTCTACGGATTCTCAATCGCAAAATGGGAAATATATGGACACTTCAAGCTTGTTGTCGGGGCTACTGTATTTGATAAAATCTTGATATTCGACTAACTAAAGTTTAGCATGATAAACCTTACATCATTACTTGTTTGATGCGGTAGGTCTAGACAAGCGTTCTACGAAGCTCGAGAGTGTTCGAGATCGGAAATTTCTCGGGATGGGCTCGCATCACTTTCGTTGAACGGAACAAGGCCATGCGAAAAACGGTGACCGAATTGGACGGTGCAAATGAATTGGGAGACTCGGCTGGCTTTTTGACCAGGAATGTGTGTTGAAAGACAGCGGGGAAGGAAAGGGAGGGACGAACCCAGTTGGAGACTTCCATCTTCCCTTCTCGATTCAAAAGTTCGAACTATACAAAACACATGTGAATCGTCATGGGGTGTGGACTCCCAATTTCGCTGGTGGGTGGCTGAAAAGGACTCGTCCGGAGACAGTAGAGACCGACTGATGAAGAAGGAGATGGTGGAGTCTTGAACATCTGATGGTTCTGGTTTTTTGGACAGTTCGAGGAACAAAGTCAAGGGTTTGCTTCTTTTTCATCGGTGGAGAATTCAGAATGCCTTCCTACTACGTTGGAGAAACGTGACCTCGAAGTAGATGGTTTCGATTTGAATAACTAGTGAGAGAAGTAAGAAGTTTCTAATATTCATTGCTTGAATTGATTCCGTGATTCTTTTTCTGAGACCAATGTTAGGTATGCTATAACTATAAGTAGACATTTTATACTGAAAAATTACAAAAAAAAAAAAAAAAAAACCTTAATTTCATTGTATCGATTCTGGCTTTTCAATCAAGTGTCAATTGAGTTTAAAACTTTTGATGATTTGTCAAAGTAGTCAATTTAGCTAATTTTGATTGCAAATCGTTGGCATGGACAATTTCTTTAATTTTCTATTTTTTATATTTAATTTAATTTAATTTCTTTTCTTTCCCTTTTTCCCCCAACTGTGGACTAGTGAGGCTACTAATTGACCTTCTTTGGCTATAGGCAAAGTCTAGGCAAGGGCCTTCGCGCCCTTGTTGGCCATAGGTGAGGGTGTCGGGCCCTTGTCAAATCCAAGAGAGGTCAGCAACGCAAGGGTCCCAACCCTCTTCAAGATTTAGGCAAGGGCAGCAACATCGTCACCAACCACAAGTGAAAGTTGCAAGCCCCATGCCTATGGCTAACAAGGATGTCATGACTCTCACTTGGATTTGGGTGAGAGCCCAATGCCCTTGCTTGGGTCTTTGTGAGGGTACGAAGGCCCTTGCTCGTGGTGCTGGCCCAAAGTTATAAACAAAACAAAGAAAAAAAAAATATTTAAAAAAATATAAAAAATTTGTCAACGTTAACATCAACCATGTCATATATAGAATAACCAATATACATGTTAGTAATTTCTAACTAAAATTGACTAGAACTATAGGAAAATTATCCAAAAAGTTTTGAACCTATTGTATGGCAACTAATTCGATCCTAAAACTTTCGATTGTGGTAATTTAATTCTAAAACTTTCTACAACTTGCCAATTCAATCATAAACATTTCAATTGTGCTAATTTAATCCTAAACATTTTAACAATTTGCAAAACTAGTCATAAACCTTTTAACAAATTGCCAATTACTTGTTCTCGGCTAATTTTAATTGGATATAACTAATGTGGTGGTTTTAGTCAATGTCAATTTTCTTATATAGTATAGCCAGCACTAATTGGAATTTTTTTAAAGAAATTTTCTTATTAGTTTCCTCTTCATTTTTTCCCTATTTTTACAAAGGGCCACTAGCAACCTCTATCGGCCATTGAGCAAAGGTCGATGACCCCATAGGCCCTAGGTGAGGACCCACGGTAGGTGAGTGTTGTGGCCCTCATGGGCCATGGTGAAGGCGAGCGAGGGCTATGGCACCTTCATTTTGGCTTGTGATAGCCTAGGCGAGGGCTCATGATGCCTTGCTAGCCATAGCAAGGGCTCACCAAATCTGGCAAGGCAAAGGCATTGTGGCGCTCGTTTAGGTCCTCGCTAACCACAAAGAGGGTGGGAGAGGGCCGTAGCGAACTCATTGTGGCCCACAAGAGCTAGTGACACCCTTATTGGCCAAAGTGAGGGTTGGCAAGTCCTCTCTAGATTCAGCAAGGGCCATAACCTTCGCCCAAGCTAGTGGGGGCTTTGTAGCCCTCATGCACAGGCCGGTGGGGATAGCTAGTCCTTATCTAATGACCATGTCATGTCTCAAAAATGGTCTAACCTCACTAGTTGATCAAGGGCTTTTTTTTTTTTTTTTTTTTCATTTTTTAATTATTTCCTTTCATTTTTTTGTCATTTTCCTTTTTATTTTTTGTTTCAAAAAATTAAAAAGAAAAAAAGGCTAAAACATAAAAAAGTAAAGAAGAAGAAGAAGAAGAAGAAGAAAAATATACAAGCAAGAGGGCAAGGCTAACCTTCTCGCTTGGTTTTTTTTTTTTTTTTTTTAAGTTTTCAGTCTTTTTCCTTTTTTTTTTTATTTTGTCATCTTTATGAAAAAAAATAGAAAAAGGAAAAAATAAAGAAAAAAAGGAAAGAAAATAAAAAAAAAAAAAAATGTACAAAATGAAAATGCCTTTAATTAGCTGCTAAGGATTATCCATTGTTTAAAATTGACACAATCACTTCAGGTTGTTATCTCAAATAAGGTCTATTCTTAGCCCTTATTCAATTTATATTCTTATTTGATAAATTGATGATACTTCAAACCCTCAAGGTCTAATACTTTTGGATTGACACAATTAAAGGTTTATGACTGAATTGATCGCCGTACAATAGATTTATAACTTTTTGGATATTTTTCCTAAAGAACTACATTAGCAAATTATCAAAAAATTTAAGACTCAATTGATACAATTAAAATATTTAAAATTAAATTGGTACAAATGTAATAAATTTAAGATTTTTATATTATAATTTTATCCATTTTAAATGAGCAAACAGTACTTTCAATGCCCAATAACATAATGTCACATCATTAAATAAACTAAGTTCCTAGACTAGTCTTAGTGTTCATATAGGTTATTTCTCCTTTTTCTTTCGATGAACAAATAAATTTAACGGCTTTGATAAGAGAGACATGTTTCACCGATCCTGCTGAGTCAACTCACTTGCTCATTTCTGAAGCTTTTGTTATCCATCTCTTATCAAATTCCCAGTATTTCTTTTTGATAATTTAACGAAAGATCAATAAAGTCGTGTGACTCTTGGCTAGGGTCTAATCTTGGACACAACGTTTTCTTTCTTTTGCCGACAGACTTCAGTTGATAAGGTCAGTCCTTCACTCCATCCAGAGTTATTGGTCCAATGTTTTCTTTCTTCCTTGTTTGGTGCTTGATCACATAGAACAAATTTTGAGAGGCAATTTCTTTGGAAAGGCCCCACACTTGGCCAAGGGTGGGCAAAAGTTTCTTGGGAGGAAGTATGCCTCCCTAAGGCTGAAGGAGGATTGGGTATTCGCAGTTTGCGTGATTGCAATAAAGCTGCGATGCTCAAACATATTTGGATTCTTTTCACAGATAAAGAATTTTTATGGTTTATGTGGATCCACACGACCTTTTTAAAGAAAGATAATTTTTGGATCTCCTACATTCTGTCTGTATGCTCCTGGGCCTGGAAGAAGATCATGCATTTGAGGTGGGAGTTTCGATTATCCTTCCTATGGGAAGTTGGAGATGGCTCCTTGGTATCTTTATGGTTTGACCATTGACACCCGAGAGGCCCTTTAAACTTATTGGTATTGGACTCCTTCATTGATAGTTTGGGTTTCTCTAGGCATGCGACACTTGTGGATCTATTTTCCCCTTATGGTGGTGTGCTTAGGACCTTGTTGGAAGTTGGTGATTATTCTCTTCTGGTCCTCTCTACATCATCAGACAGGTTTACTTGGTGTGGAAGCTCTTCAAGTGCATTCACGATAGCCTCTGCATGGGATATGATTAGGAAGAAGAAGGATCGTGTTCCTTGGGCTTCACTCATCTATAATGATTCGATGGATCCAAGATTCCAATTCATTCTTTGGCTTATTATTCAGAATCGCTTACCCACCCAAGTTCTCCTTCTTTCCTATGGTAGAATAGATAGTGGGCTATGTGCTTTTTGCAATTCCAGATTAGATTCTATTGATCACTTGTTCTTTAATTGCCACATCTCGGCTAGTCTTGCATTTTTTTGGGCTGCCAGATGTAACTTACCTTGGAGAAATAGATCTTGGTCTAAGAACCTTACTTGGGCCTTGAAATTCCTACATGGCAAGGATTTCTTCCATTGCATAGCCCGTTTTTCTTTTGGTGCCATGTGCCACTTGATTGGGAAGAAGCGCAATAGTATTATCTTTCGGGGGGAGTCCTTGGAATTGTCGGCTTTGAAGAATCATCTCATTAAAGTAGTTAAGGACAAGGCACTTACCTTCAGCAATGTGCCGGACAACACTAGGAACAGGAGGCTCCAGCGATGTTGGGGGCTTGACTCTACCATCTTCAGTCCTCTCGATTAGTGCCGTCTTGCTTTCTACTTGTTGCTTTGTTTCTTGCTTTGGCTTGTTTTCTCGTGGTTGTTGCTCAATTTCCTGTTCCTTCGGGTGTCTCCTTTTACATCGGCTCTCTTTCACTCATTTGGTCTGTCATTTTGAGTGCATGTTATTAGTGCCGGTCTTTTTGTACAATTGGTTAAAGCTTTTTATATACTTTTACCTTTACCAAAAAATAAAAAATAAAAAAATAAAGTCGTGTGACTCTACCAACAATGATGTGGGGTTATGTTTGAGATAGTTGTGGACCGGGTCAATGAAGAAAAATGCCACAACACTATTTACCCATCATCTACCCTCCTATTGGAGGATCTTGAACTTTGATTGTTGAATATAAGCTCACATGGTGGTAAGGGACTCCATGAAATTAGAGCAATTGGAGGTCGTAAATGTTTTTCTAGGAGAAAAGTCACAACCACCGACAAATCCAATTCAGAAGTAGGGGATGGATTTTGCGTTGCGTGGAGTTTACTCACCGCAGTTGACGTAAGTAAGAACGATGCAAGTTCTCCATTATTCAATGGAACATTAAATCCACTCCCGAAGCAAGTTTCTCTACTTCTTCCTAATCATCGGTAAGCCACTTTGGACCAAAGTAAGCTTATAAGCCCATCAAAAGTGATCACCAATTTATGATTATGTTTGTTCAGATGGCCACTACTCATCATTATCGAAAGGGTTCATATCCAAACCCATTAAGATATCTGGTTATATCTTCATTTTTACTCAAAAGTTCGAACAAGTGAATTAGGGCACAACTGGTTATATTAACTTGTCAATATCTCATTAGTTATTTCACATGGAATTTCTTATAATCTCCATGCTGTGCTTTGCATGGCAACACTCATTCTGTAATCAAGATGAGCCGTTTCAATGCCAAGCTTGAGGTCGACTCGAAATCAAGCGACTCAATGTTGAGCAACCATCGATCCAAGCCAAAGCTATTCGCGGGTAGCTCGACTCAATTTTGCTCCTAGTCATACTTGGACGAGCCTGTGATGGCACACCAAATCCACGAACTGGTTGCTCTAGCACTGCACTCTCCTTCACTCATGATCTCTTTCGTTTGATCAAACCGTGATAGCCATGTGCTCCCGAAAACCACAATGGATCAAGAGATTTGGGATGCTCATGGGTGGAAAAAGGTAGGGAATTTGTTGAGAGTGCTGGGGGCAAAGGAGGGGGAGGGGGGGGTGGGTTTTGGTCGAAGGATTTAAATTTGATGTCATCTAACACACATTCTAGCCCTGCCTGTTTCCTATAAGAAAATGAACTTTAATAGATATTTATGATTTTCCCTGGAAATATTTTAAATATTTTCTTTGATTTTTATCTTCCTTGTGATGGTACACACATACATAGAAGATTCTCTATACATTCTTTTGGTCACGTATATTCTTGATCGATGTGTTAGTTAAATAGTAATCTAATAAAGATTATAGATAGGCTATGTATTTTTTTTAACAAAATGCATAAAAACATATAAGAATTTGACATTTTCTCTCTTTCACATATTTCTTATCTTGGTATTAGAGCTTCACTTATCTTGGTATTATAGCTTTTGAGTTACATAGGGTGCACATTGCATCATGTGCGCACTTGTTGCACATCTCTCATCTTATGTCCTTCTCTTTTTCAATAATTACTGACATCCATATCTCCCTATGTCGACCCTTAATATAGTTCGTCTAATGATCTAGTCCAATAAGCATATCAACTTGCTTTGATATCGCAAAGTCTACACATCAGTCATGATAGCCTCCTATGTTACGATTGCCTTCGCCTCCTGCAGGGAAGATGGCCCCTCGTCACGTAGCCTGTGCAGCGGTCATAGCAACATATAATATCCATTTAAGCAGCCAAGTCAACATTTGCCTAATCTCTCTTCAGCACATCGAACCGCTTCAGGAATACACCAGGTGTTTTTAGGATCTTTTATCAACAAGCAAGTTGACCTTTTCAATTTCACCTTGCATTTGAGAGGATATTAGAGATAATTGCGATAGGTTCTAGAGATATTTAATATATTTCCTTTAATTTTCCATACCTATTCTCCAATCTCTTTGTAATTGTGCATATCCTTGATTAATATACCTTATGTACTCTCCTATCAGAATACATCAAAATATATAAAAATTCCACATTTTCTCTCTTTTGCATATTTCTTATCTTGAACGTAGTCCGTATACAGAGGCCCTCAAACTGCCCCTTCCTTTTTAATCAAATTCAATTAATAATTTTGGGGCAAAATAACGTCATTTTGCATATTATTTTTTGTTCACTGGTTGTTTGTGTCATTATCTTTTTTTTGTTTTTCTTGAGGAGATGTTTTGTCTGAGTTTTTTTTTTTTGGTTAATACTCTACAAAACTCTAAATTAAACACTCGTGATAAATTTACCCAAAATTATTTTTTTTTTACCATTAAAATCCCAAAACTAATATACCTATGATAAATTTACCTGACTGACCATAAAAAACTCTAAACCGGTTATGACAAATTTACCCAAAACTAATTTAGTCGATCGTAAAAAACCCAAAACTTAATTTGTGACAAATATATCCTCCACTAAATTGGATTAATACCACAAAAAAAAATCATAAAAATTTTAAACTGTGATAAACGGAGTGTAAAATCTCAAATTAATATACCAAATAATCGCGTGTTATTGAACTTAATAATTTGACAATGAAATTTAACAAAACTAATATAGGGTAAATTTGTCACAAGTGTATTAGTTTGGGGTAAATTTGTCAAAATTATACTAGTTTAGAGTTTTTGGTAGTCATAACAATAATTTGAGGTAAATCTGTCACAAGTGTATTAAATTATGGTTTTTCAAGGTATTAATTTTTTTTTTTTTTTTTGGGTGTATTCATATATTATTTTTGTCTTTTGGCCATAACAACAACAAAAATCAAAGAACCTTCTCTTCCCAGGAGACGAACGCAACGGAGCCAGACGTCGTGCAGACTGCACACCTGCACCCCCAAACCCAAACCACTCCCAAAGAAAATTCCAACTGACGCCATCACCGTTCCCACCGCCCCGCATCAAGAGCCAGAACCGCCGCCGCCGCCGCCGACGACCGCCGGGTTACGATCGAGTGCAAAATGGCGTCCCTCGCCACCCACTTCTCCGCCTTCCTCTTCCTCTTCCCCGTCGGCCTCCGGCGCCTCCTCTGCTCCTACTCCCTCTACCTCAAGAGCCCCTCCTCCTACAGATCCAAGCCCTGGTACTTCGCGGATCCCAGGTGGAAGAACCTCGACCTCTACGCCCTCCTCCTCGCCCTCCCCATCGCCTCCTTCTCGGAGCTCTTCCTCTTCCTCACCTTCTCCGGCCACCCCACCTACCGCTTCGCCTTCTTCCAGCAGTCCGCCGCCGTCTTCCTCTTCTGGGCCCTCCTCGTCCTCGTGATCCTGAAGGAGTACGTCGACGGCGCCGCGGTGGGCGAAGGGTACGTGTTTGTCGTCGCGGGTGTCGCGTTCTTGGTGGAGTATTCGGTGATCGGGAAGGGGTTGGCGGTCTGGGCGCGCCCGTGTATGAGCTGTTGGGGAAATTGAGTCTGGTTTGTGCCGGTTCTTGCTTGTACTTGGGGGTGAGGCCCTCCGCGTTCTTTGCAGAGTACTTGTTGTCGTCTGGTCTGGTGCTCAAGGGGACTTGGGCTTTGCAAGCTGGGCTGAATTTGGGTACTGATATGTTTGCCTTAAAGGGGTGTCACAAGTTGAGGGTTTCGACGGGACAGTGGGATCTTGATGTGAAATGTGCTCTTGAGGAGGATAGTCTGCGGGGCGTTGCGCTGATGAATCTGTTGTTTATCGTGCATGCCATTGGGGTCGTCGTTGTCGGCTTCGGGCTGTTTGGGTTGTTGTCCTGTAATCGGAATTTGAGATTCGGCGATGCGAGTGGGCCGTTGCTGGCTCAGCTTGAATCGGAGAGCATGTTGATGCGGCCGGGACCTGAATTTGAGCTGGAATGAAGGTCACTGATAGTTGCTCCTTCATTTTGTAATTCTTCTCTTCATTTAGGTAGGCTACTCTTGCCTGTTCATGGTTGGCAATGAGCAACTGATTCTATTAAATCATTAATTTGTTTTGCTATGAATAGAGTTACTAGAAATTTTGCTCAAGTGACTTGTTGCCAACAAATGAAGACTCGTTTGTTCAAGTCTGACTGATTGCACCTTATAGAGGAAATAGGGAATCACAATTCGTGGCTACCACTTGCTCCATGGGACCATTACGCATATGGATCTTGTGGTTGATATGTAATGTTTATACTTCACTCATGTATATACCCTACATTAAAAGCTCTGCTGGTTTGTTCACACATCAATCGTGTGCCCTGCAACTAGGCAGAAAAATGGTTCCAAAAACGAGTACGAATATGAAGAATCAATCAGTTAGACAACCGGAGTAAGCCCTTTGGTTTGATTAGTACATTTCTGGTGTCTTCAGCGCTGCATTTGTGGCATCATCAATTATGCATCACCACCACGTACAGTTGCTAGTGTTACATTTGGGAGCAATCTAGTTCTTTAAAAGCTATTAAAGATCTACTAAAATTGGGTTTTATTGTGTCTCGTGGAAAGTTCTAGAAATTGTTTCCCAAACTTCATTATGAACTCTGTGGTAGAAGTTTCATGGCCACAGTGGGTTGACTCAACTGAAGCATTGATAAATCTTAAATGAGAGTTGATGAGATGCTTAAGATTTAAATGGAACATTTTTTTCTCATTGCACATGACACATTTGTTTAAAGGGTTGATGACAATAAGTCTAATGGCTGATTAATGCCAACCTTCCTAGAAACAGGAATGGTGATTCATCAGAAGAGCAATTAAGATTCTCTGATAATCTGATGTTTCGAAAACCAGTTGAAGGGGAAAGGCCTAACGGCAACTCTTTTTATGAAAGGCTATTTAGGACATACATATTGTATTGATTTTTTTTTTCAGAAGATCCTGGAGGACAAAGGTATAGTTTCATGCAGAATTGTTGTGAATGTTTAATTAGATGTACCGAATTTTGTGGATTACTATTTTGGTGTGATTAAGGTATAATCTGCAGCAGAAGGAAATATGGGATTTCAATTGTAGACTGTCAGGCTGAACCCATGAACTTGGATTCTGTAAATGATTGTATTGATTTTCTTGGTAAAGATTTTTTCTAGTTCATGATCTTAGAGTTTTGAGATACAAATCCATCTCCACTCAAGCACCCAACTGTCAAAGAAGGCAATTTGTTTGATCTGCATCAAGGACGCATTCTTACTATGGGTTTTTGGCCAAACCTCTCTCAACACATGCTGGTTCAGAGAAAGCGCCTTGTCATTATAGATTGAGTCAGACAACATGCCAATTTGAGCTGGAGAAAAGGTTGATGAACATAATGGTAGAATTACAATAAGGTTCCTCTCAACTGCTTATGTGACCTCTGTGATTTTTCTGTTGACCAGAAGTTTTAGATTACTAAGTATTTCCAGTGAAAGGAGTCAAGCCAATTTATGTCATTATAATGCTTGGACAACTTTAGCGAGGTGTGTTTGCTACCTATTGGACTGATGGCGATGGAGGTGGTCTCAGTCAGTCGTGCTTATGCCACAAATTGCTAGGCTGCTAGCTTTCCCTTTTGAATCCATTCTACATTGCTAGACTTCTACATTTTCATTAGGGAGTGACCAGGTTCTCTCGTGGCGAGTATGGTGGATTATCCACCATCATTTCGCTGCCCACCTCTGGAGTTCTCTTACTGTTACATTGTCAAATTTACTTTACAAGGAGAGCAGTCGCTTGCTCCTTCCAAGCTTTCAGTTGGCTAGACCTACCTTCCTGGTTCTTGCTCATCATTATTCAGAAAATGAGACACTTGAAGTAGTATGGTTCTTCTTGCATTCATTTGCCGAACATTTCTTCATTGCTGTAAATTAGGGGCCTTTGAGAGGATTCATGGGTCAATTAGCTTGACTTTTCCACGCTTTTGACTTATGAAATAGTCAGCTAGATGTGGTTATAATTTGATTTCTAAATATTTATTTTTTAGAGTTGAATGAAGTTAACAATCAATCCAGGTTTGCCGTCTTTTTCGTCATACTCTTTTTCTGAGGTTGTTGGTTCTTGCTCATCATTATTCAGAAAATGAGACACGTGAAGTAGTATTGTTCTTCTTGCATTCATTTGCCGAACATTTCTTCATTGCTGTAAATTAGGGGCCTTGAGAGGATTCGTGGGTCAATTAGCTTGACTTTTCCACGCTTTTGACTTATGAAATAGTCAGCTAGATGTGGTTATAATTTGATTTCTAAATATTTATTTTTTAGAGTTGAATGAAGTTAACAATCAATCCAGGTTTGCTGTCTTTTTCATCATACTCTTTTTCTGAGGTTGTTTCTGGTGTTTTATTTTTATGGTGAAGTGTCGTTGTTATCACCCTCTCTACCTAAGCTGGCTTTTTATACCACAATATTTTGAGTGTCAGACGGTCATATTGGAAAGAAGAGTAGTTGTTGGAAACAACTGATCGGAACTTTTGATTTTGATTATGCCAAGCTTTTGTTTTTCGAAAGTATGGACTCCAGTCTATCAGATGATTCTGTCAATAGCCCAATTTGAGACTAGCGTTTCAATGATTATCTCTTGATTTTATGGTCACTGGCTGCTGCTGCAAGAATTGAGTTTCCCTTTAGTCGACCTTTATCCGTACGCAACTCGCTTATTTACACATTTGCAATTTTCTCTGCCTTCCAGCATCTTCAAGATATTTTTGCTCTGATAATGTCTGCAATCTCTAACGAAGCAATTTCCACATGTTAAAATTTAAGCTCCACTCGAGTAGCCCTGCCTTTTAAGCAACAGTACGATGTACCATGATCGGCTAGCTGTCCGGATAGATGAATAAGAGAAAAAGTAAGGACTGTGCAACAATTTGTTTGGACCCTAGACGACATCCTAACATTCCTAACATATGTTGGCGGGTCTCACTTGGAATCTATCGAATTCAAAGATCCTAATAGTTAAGATCAATGTGCATGCATACCACAAATTTCGATAACTGACGGGACAATAATTTATGATAAAAAGATAAGTTCGATTTCATGCAAATGGGTGAATTTGGGCCGATTATTTTCAACCCGACCCAATCGATTGACGGGTCTAATAGATGCACCTTATGAGAGAATTCACGCCATGCTAGATATTCCAAGTCTCTCCGCGGTCTCTACTTTAACGATATTAACTAACGTCACCAGCGCGAACATTATGGGAGAAAGTTAGCTTGCGACGGGGCCCCGCAGGCCACGAAGACCGAAGACCAATTTATGTTCACGTGTCCTCCACCAACCCGAACTCCATATTTTATTTCATTTCCCATTTCCTCAGCTTCGCTTTTCGTCATCATAAATGCGCATATTCGTCCCCTCGTTTCCCCATCATTTGGATCGAATGCAGGAGCATACCGCTTCCAAGTCGAGGCTCCATAACGATCTTGCATTTGTTCCTTTCTGGGTTCTTGGGTTTTAGCTGTTTTCGTCCGTGCCGGAGGGCAATCTTTCATATCCCAAGTTCGAGATTAGCATTCGTTTCTTAGATCAACTCGATCTGAAGTTGCAAATTTGGGGGCTTTCCGTTTCTGTCGGCGTTTCCGGCGCCTGGGGATTGTTGGGTCGTTGCCCATTTCGGTTTTTTTCTTCGGCGATTAGCTCAAGGGGTCGGGTCAAGAAGCGGGCGTTGACTTCCGTCTTTGCGTGCTTTGGGTTTATAGTTTTTAACGCCTCCCTCCAAAATGATCGCCATGTTTTGGATTGGGGGTGTCGGTTCTTTGTGATCGCGTGATTCGTAAGCAATTTGGGCAAATGGGTTTTCCTTTCAACCTGAAGACCTGGCATATCTTGTCTTTGCTTACGGTTTTTTAAAGTGGGTTTTGACTCGGCATCAGAAGAAATTTTGGTGGTCCTGTTGTAATTAGCGGTGTAACTGTTGATGGGTGAGATCGCTAAGGAAGCAAATGGCTACCATGAGAAGCCTGTGAAGCCTGTGAGTGATGTAGACTCTGGACAGGATAAGGGTCATGGCGATGTAGAAGAGGACAGTGAGGTGAAGTCGTTGTTGCCGCCGAGACGTGGTGGCATGATTAGAAGCTCCGAGAAGACTAGGAGGAAGGTGCAGTGGAATGACAGCAACGGCAACAGTCTCACCGAGGTGTTGGAGTTTCAACCGAGGTATGACACATTAGTAGTATGTTAAATGTTTGATTGTGCTCTTAAAAGTCTGTAAGCTGTCATGTTTGTGATTATAAGTTTTATTCTGGAGGGTTAATGTTGCGTTTTCTAGGATGAACTGCCTCAATCTTATTAAAGCTTAGACACTATTGTTGTAATTGTGGTTCTTCAAATTGTGGTGGGTGGCTATTAAGGGCAGGATTTATGGTTCTTATTATCTTCTTAGGTGAGAAAACAGAGAAAATAGTTGTTATGATCTTACAATAGGTGTGGAGGGTGCTGACTGGTTAGTACTGGTCTTGTATCCGGCCTTACTAGGGATGATGTAGCTAAGAAAGCTTAGTAAAGTGACTTTTGAGGTTTTCTTGCAACTATAAACAGAAGTTATGTGATGTGATATTCTAATACCGGCGCTGGTGCTTGGTTCTGAGTACAGTCTAAAAGTGTGAAAGAAAGAGGATTTTGACCTTTGATGGCAGTCTCCATTGGTGAAGGAGAAAAGTTCCTCTTAATATCGTTTTTCCCTTTGATATTTCAGTTTGCCAAAGGTTGGAAATGAATAGTTGTAATACCATTAGTTCAGTATGCCATGGCAAGTTAATATTTGCTGTCGTAACTACAATTTGACTTCATGCTTGCAATGGTTTCATATTAGTCATTGAGAACGGGAAGTACCTAACTGTTGTTTGTTTGTCTATACTTAATATTACTGGTGAACACAGTATAAGCGAAAGCTCAATGGGTTAAGAGGATCCATGTGGTCGCCTCCACTTAGAGGGGAAATGCTTGGTAAGGTGGTGTAATCTAAATTGTTATAATTAATAAACTAACTTGTTTGAGCAACTAGAGCTTTAGTGATGCTTAACTGAAGCAAGGTCAGTCAAGATTTTTCCATTATTGCACTACATAATTTGTTTCTCTCTTCACCCGTTTAATAGTTTCGTAATACATTTGCAGTTTATGCTTTCCCATGTCTGGAACTTGTCAGCTTATCTATTAAACAATAGTTTTGAAATCCAATAAAATTGAGAAGCCATATATCTAGGGCTAGTCAAGGATTGGCCGAAGCTTGACTCTCTTTTAGACATTGTGACCATATGATTGGGCCGTCTTCTGTGACAATGGCCAGTTGCTCTGTGACAATGGCCAGTTGCTTGTAAGAAGGTTTTTAGCTTTTTCCACTGAAATAGATCAATGGAACTCTTTTTCATGGTCTACAGTGGAAAGGTCGATGCTAGACATGCTTTCTAGCAGTCTCTACTTTTCCCTTACAATTTTCATTAGATTTGGATTCTTACTGTTAAAACATTGACCTTTCTTGATTATTGAAAACTGCACCAGAGAATTCGCAGATTACGATATTTGAGGAGAAAGAAGGCCTTAAATTGCATAATTTATCTTGTTAAGACCTCCTTATCAGTCTTTTTGTCCTTGTTAAATGAATGTTGACAGTAAGGTCTGTTATTTTAATGCCAACCTAGGAGGTATTTAGAGGCTTCTAGTTATGTTGGTTGAGGGTTGATTTGCGTCATCACTTCGAATATATCAGGATTCTCCATGTACCTGGGAAGATTTAATATTCAAACCTGCAAAGACATAGTGGAGAATTTTTTTGTTGAAATCTATGGCCGAGAGTAGATGATGATGAGATTGACCTAGCTCTCATAAAAATAAAGCAGACATTAAGCAATGCGTGAACCCTTTTGGACCATAATCAATATCTCCTTAAGTATGGCCACAAACAAAATTGAGTGCCTACACTTGGATGAAAGCATGACATAATGGAATGGGGAATGTGATGACTTTTTAAGTAAGGGGAGGGAAGATAGTGATTCTACAAGTGCCAAATGACAAATGGTTATATCTGATCCTTCACGTTGCATATGGTTGGTTTGATGTTCATGATCACACAGATCTGTTGCTTTAATTTTGAAAGGATGTGCCTTCTCACTGGTCCACTGGTCAGCTCTTGTTCTGGACTGCCATATATGTTCTGCGATGTCAATTTGCTTTCTTTTCATGTTTAATTTATTGGAAGGTGTGACCCTCACAGGTTTAATGATCTTTCTGAATTCGTGCTTGTAATACTAATCTTGTAAAGCTGTAACGAAATTGTTGCTGGCAGCAAGTTATACGTGAAACATGTGGATTGTCCTTGCACTCTTCATATGACTAAATTGAAAAGCATTAGTGAAGTTCAAATGTGATATACATGTATATATCCCAGATAGAAAAGGGTAAAGGCAAGGGATTATAGACAATGGATATGAAAAATTTAGGAAAGCCTATCCTTATGTTACTAACGAGAGAGTAGTAGGTCTTCATATTGACCATAGGCCCATAAATATCCCTTGAAAATCAAAAACCAACTAATGATGAACCAAATATAGTGAAGAAAAAAGACAATTGTCACTTTTCTGGATGTCCCAGCTTAATTTGGCTTCTGCATTCGGTGAATAAGAGACATGGAATTTGATGGCCAGAGACTCATCTTCTCCTAAGAAAAAGTCAACACAGTTTGATTTGTCTGTGAAAAAGTTGCTGCAATAGTAGTGTATGGTGGGTTGGGTGTCTATTAGGAATCCATTGTCATTAAATTTGTCTGCACAAGTTGCTGTACTTCTTATTTCCTAATATCTTCCTGCCAGCAGAAAAGTGGTGATACATGTTCCATCTCTAATCGGTCATCGTTTTCTTAAATAAACTAATCTGTCTGAGGATGAGTGCATCCTTTCAACTGCATATAACCTGAAGCAAACTTGGCGAACAGATCACCAGATTCCTCCCTTCAATCTCTTTGCTTTTGAATATGCTTCCTTGCCTTTGAGTTTGAGTATACATCTGAGTTCTGTCCATATATGATGCATAGGCACCTTTATGCCAATTAAGCAGAAAATAGATTAGTTCTTTTTTTTTTTGGTACTTCATCTTTCTCCAGATGTTACGTGACTTTTATTGCTTTTTCCCTGATTTTGATGCCTTGTGATAAGCATTGCCTTGTTGGTCCTGCAGTGAGCCAAGCGACAGTGACGATGATGATAATGATTCTTGCGTATGTACCATAATGTAGAAGCGTATTACTCTTGCTCACCACACATGACAGATTGGCCATGTCAACACCATCACTTATTGTCAAGGATGATTGTGTGGTTCGGGAATGGCAAGCAATGAATATTGCCTCCACCAAGATTGTTTTCTGCGACATCATGAGTCTTCTGGTGACTACGGCTACGAAAAAGAGGAAGAGTAGTGCTTTTCCTCACATGAGGAAATAAGGTGTTGGGTTCATCTTGATAGCCTAGGATGCAAAATACTATGTATAAAATACATTACAAGTGAATTCATACCGCATTCGCTCGAGTATGAGTCTAATTGAACGCTGAGATTACCATGCAGGAGGATTCTCAATGGTAAGAAAGACGCAATACTGAGTTTATGACCATGTCGCCACCCATTATTTTTGCTTAATACATAAATACATATATATACATATACATGTGTGTGTGGCTGTCTCTCTCTCTCTCTCTCTCTCTCTCTCTCTCTCTCGATCTGTTTTGCTGTGTGGTGTAATTCATCAAAGTTATGGAAGCATGGTGTACTTCAACATACTCTTTGTTAGCATTATAGTTCTTCAGGCTGGAATCCAGAATCAACATGTGATATTTACTAATCACTCACGAATGTTTCTAGCAAGTAAAACCTTACGAACCCATATTAATGTTAAATGATTTTCTGTTTTAAAATTTACTAAACATATTAGAATTCATTTACATTTAAAAGAAAATTAACAACCCTTTATAATGATCACCAAACTCTCAAAAAGTATGCTGGATAAGACCGCTCATCTAAACAAAATAGGAAAAAGAATTAGCCCATTTAACATTCATGGGAAGGCGGCTCCTCGGTGATAAACGTGATCCTCGTGATCCTTGAGATTACTTTAGGTGGAAGATTACTTTAGGCGGAAGATGATGTGATTTGAACATATTATATCCAAATCAAGAATTCTTAGCAGGCATAAGATTCCATCAATTAATAGGTGGTATCTTAGTAAGTGCGCGGACACGCGCGTGTATACACACACACACACACACACACATATATATATATATATATATATATATATATATATATATATATTCTTATATGAATATAATTTCTGTGTGGTGAGTAATTAAAAATTTGTCAACTTCCCAAAGTCATGAGTAACTTTATAATTATCACATTATAGTTAGTATTTTGTTAAACGTGGTCAGTACTTTTTCCACACAGAAAATTAAGTTGTCAACTTCTTTTTTATAAGTAAAAGGGCGAAGAGGGGGCAATCGGTGCTACGGGCCCATTATGGACGTCAATGTAAGGGTCTTATATCTATTTTGCAAATTTGATTTGAACCTTTGCAACAGTAACAAACCACTTGCGATCCGAGAGTTTAAAGTTGGTGAGCATGTTTCCATAACCTCATGAAGTAATTAGCAACTAGGAAGTCTCACCATACGAGGTATGCCACCGCTAAGCAATGTAACATGAGTCATTTAGATATTCGCTCATGATGTGAATCGAATTTATGATATCGTAGAAGACAAGTAACCTTTAATTATTAGGGCAACCACCTTGGTGGTATAAAATAGAATAGTAGGTTTTCACATTGTTTAATAGCTTCTTCTATAACAAAAGCAAGTAGTACTAATTCTGTCAATCATTAGCAACTTTTCAAGGTGAAATGTCGATTTCGGAGTTGGAGAGTAATTATTATTATTATTATTTTTTATAGTCCATTATAAAAGTTTAAACCCAATGCTCGAGTAGAGTTAGTACATGTTGAGCAACTTCTTAAGACGAAAAGCGAATATTCTGAAATTAGTTGCTACTAAGTTTTCTTGAAAATTACTTCTTTCTGTTGAAATTTATTTTCAAGGTAGGGACACCGTGTTCCCAGTTATATTGTGTTTGTCTAATCGTACGGTTCTCCTTCTTTTCTTCTAAAATGAACGGTCCTGATGGCCCCAAGTACACAAATCCGTGCGAGAGTCCTATGCTAGTTGAAGCATATAGAGCCTCTTGAAACGGATACCTTCATTTGAACAAATATCAAGCACTGTATAATCCAAAGAGCTACCAACCGTGGTCATTGTTCTTTTTGGTTTCTGGCTTACATTCGAGTGTCATGGACTAATCTCAAATTTGTATCTGCCGAAGTCCTTTTTTCCGGAGCACCTCAGGAATGAGTGAAGCATAAAATCCTCGCTTTTGGGTTCATCTCGAGAGAATGTTTTTGAGTTTGGTAATTAGAATAGGCCTTGAGTGAGGAATGATCAGAACTCAATACTTTGTTTGAGATGCTTGACGTGGAACAATGGCATTGATTCTGAAGTACGACAGTCGTCCTTTCATTCTATTAATGGAGATATTAGGAGAATAAAACATGGATCTCAAATGTGTGTGATTTTGCAGAAATTTCGTTGCCTGAACTGGGTTCTATATTCATTTCGGTTCTTCAGTTCAGATGTAAACAGATGAACTATGATGCTGAGAATATTGGTGTCATGTTGAAATTCGTAGTCAACCCTCTTGGCAGTTCAAGACAATCAAACAAGATATGATCATCACCAACAAAATAACAACAACCAGAAGTAGTCAAGCACCCCCCCAAATACCCTAAGGCGAAAAAAGACCAATTCTCTCTCACAAACAAGAAGCAGAGAGCAGATAAACAATCGTTGCCTTTTAAGAGGCAAAGAATATGACTCAAAACACACAAAATATCGGATGATGGCATGTATGTGACTGAAGGTTACTGTCTTTATCCAGGATGATGGATGAAAATCCTAAACACAATGTTGTCAAATTGTATTGCCATGTGCAATTGCTTTATTACAGAAGACCGGTGTTTCATCAGCTGTTTCCTTGTTATTCCTTAGATTCCCATGAAGTTCATCCCGATCCCATCTGTTGATGAATGAAGTCAGCTTGATGAAACATGCTTTTGCTTCGATCAAACGGTCTTGAACAAGACGGCGCTGCTCTTACTAACAGGTGCATTCTTGGACGGAACAGCGTTGGACGAGACCAACCAGTTTGAAAGGCTCGTGTTCACCGTGCCAAGAGGTTTAGATTTAGAAGCAACTGGATTAGATCCCAAAGAGGAAGCTGAGGGACTAAAGCTAGCATTCGGTGAAAATGGCGCGCTAGATTGTTTCTCCAATGCTACATTCTCCTTGAGCTGGTGCTTAACCTGCATCGCATTCGCCTTGATTCTTTCCACTGCACAAGATTTTCGACTGGGTTTAGTACAGAATCAACGTACTGAGTCCTACATCGAGCATTTTCACTTGTGTTCAGAGTTTTCGTTTCTAGGACACTCATGGAATGATGGGATGATATCGGGGTTTCAGTCTTGTCCAAATCTGACCGCCACAGAGATACTTGCTCTTTCATACTCGAAGACACTGGGGAATTGAATTGCAGGGGAATATGCTTCTGGCTCATTCCAGAATCCTGCATATTGCCGTAGAAGTCAATATCCTCGTCACTGCCTATATCATCATCCTCATCTTCGAGTTCGAAATCGCTGTCATCGTCGAGCAACTCATCTTCCTCATCAGAGCAGTCCCTGCAGTTCTGATACCTATGGTTCTCTGAATAGCGAGCACCTGTCGAAGCGATTGAACCCTCGTCGAGTAGCGTCGGGGACGGATCTAGCCGGGATGTTTCATCATCGGGTCTTCTCTTATCTCCCTCTTTATCGCTATCCGAGAAATAAGGATCCGCATTCGGGATAGGCTCATAGGTCTGGACATTCAAGTTGAACCGGACTTTCTTTCGGGTCTTCGCACTAGATTGTTTCTTGCTATGTAAAACCAAAAGCATATGCAAAACCATAAGCACCATCCTAACGAATCAGTAATTCAAGCAACCTTTGCTAGAGAGATTCGACTAACCTCAAGGAAGAAGTCGAGGTGCTGGAGTCCTGACCGATTTCCAGATCTAGTTGGGACGAGTTATCGAGAGGCTCATACTTCCCATGGCCAACCTGCAAACAACCCAAAAAACACATCAGTCACGAAACAGAGGAAGGTCAAAATGGGAAGCTCTGGAATTAACGAAAAAAGGGTCTTATGTACTTGGTCTCCAGGATGGATCGGCTTTCTTCTGCGCCTCCGCTTCTTGGAGAGCCCGAAACACGCAAGAAAGCACCCCATCAAACGGCAGAAGCTCAGTCTCACAAAGGGAGGGAGTGTCTTCCTCAAGGCTTGAAGATCTTCATGGAAGAGGAGAAGTTCGCCTCAAATGAAGAGAGCCCATCAAGGAACAGAGGCAGACAGAGAGGTCGAGAGAGACTGCGTGCGTTCTGCGGTGCGTGACGGGCATTTGATGAGAGAGAGAGAGAGAGAGAGAGGGTTTGAAATCTGGGGGGGGCGGCTCCAAGGCGTTTGAAAAAAGGGAACGTTGGAGTCTCATAATGAAGGGAGAAGAGAGAGAGCTGGGTGTGGTGGGCGCTCGAGGCTTTTTTATTTAATGAAGGAGACGAGACAAATCCAGCTTTTGTCTGTCTGACAGCTTGGCGGCTTGCTTTTTTGCTACTGGTTACATCCTCTCTTTTCGCCCATGGAACTTTTTTCTTCCTTCCAAAATGAATATATATTTTCCTAGGACAAAAAAAAAATCCTTACTTCCGGATGCATTATATTTAGACTTTATGCACAACTAGACAACGTGAGATATCTGAAAAGGAGATTCAAATTTGATATGACATAACACATGTGACCTTCTTTTAAGCATCAGGGATAACTCGTTCCCCTAGTAATTTTGATTATTTAGCCCGTTTAATGAAAAATGAATGTGACCGACATTTGATTTGTTAAATAACAACATAAACGGTCAATTGTTATGTTGCATTTGGCAGTAACTGTATTTCGTAGGTACTTCCTTTGGTCAAGATTGCATATATTTTCATTATATGGTTGATATTACGAAAAATCAAAAACTTATATAACTATGATAAATTTGTTCCAAACCAATTTAAAATCCAAAATTACTATATCTGTGATAAATTTACTATTCATTATTTTCCATTAAATTTTACCTTTAAATTGTTGAATTGAATAACATATGATTATTAACCAATGTACTAGTTTGGTGTTTTATCCTCCACTTGTCACACGTGTAATGATTGTGGTTTTTCGTAGTATTAATTTAATTAAAGGAAATTGACGGAGGGCAAGTCTGTCACAAACATACTATTTTGGTGTCTTAGGTGGTTCAAAAATTAGTTTAGGTTAATTTATCATAAATGTATCAATTTTGGGCAATTTTTAAAGGTAAATTTGTAGATATTTTTTTTTTTTGTGATATTAATTTTCATTGTAGCAACAATTACTATATATTGATAATCGCACTACTATTGTGTTTGGTTCGATGTAACGAGCATTCCATGTTGCACTCTCAGAATTGAATGGGGCATTCCATCGCTTCACGTAAATGGGGAATTACAATTCCTTTCCTATTTTTAGACCAAAAATCTATTCAATAAGATTATATGCTTATTAATTAGTATAATTGAAGTAAGAAAATATAGTCAACTGTTTATTTTAATTTTATACTTTAACCTAAATTGGTACATCTGCGAAAAATTTATCAAAAACTAATTTTTTGACTACAAAATACCCAAATGGGTAAACATGTAACAAATTTAATCCAAACTATTTTTTTGATCACAAAAACCCCCAAATTAGTACATTTGTAATAAATTCTATTAGTTTTCGTTAAATTGGATTAATAACATGAAAAATCATGTGATAAATGAAAGCTAAAATCCCAAACCGATGTATAATCCAATTCACCAATTTGATAATAAAATTTAATAGAAGATAAATATTGTCATGGATATACTAATTTTGGGTATTTGGCAGTCAAAAAACTTGTTATATGTAAATTTGTTGTGAGTGTATGCATTTTGGGGTTTAAAGAATATTAATTATTGTCAAATTTAGTTAAATATGAGTAATTATCTATTTTAAACCTATATTACAATATATTTTTTCTTCAAAACGTAAATTTTTAGTTAACAAATAATAAAATTAACATTAAATATGTGTTTGATTGATATTAATCGTTTTATTATGCTAAATTACAATTAGTAATTTTTAGCTATTACTTTATTCATTTATAAACAATCATTACCATTTGTGATTATGTGAACATGGTTTGACTAGATTCCAAGGATGGAATACGAGCAAATTCTATTGTTTGCTCGTGAACATTAATGAGATTCCTCGTTGTTCATCATAAAGAATCTTCAAAGGGATTCCCATTTCAAATAAACAACACTCTTCATTTGCAATCGACAGTAGCAACCAGGGAAAGGCAATCAATGGCTGTGTTGATCGGTAAGTGGTGGTCGGTGGCAATGATCGGAGAATGGGGATGGTGACTGTGATAGAGTCGAGTTTTCTGATAACTTCATGGTGTTAGACATGTGGAATTGGCATATCAATACTAACTATTGTTAGGTAATCCAATTCCACATTTTTAGGAATCTTAATTTCATGTGGAATCCAATTCCACATTTTGATTTCTCTCCAAACATTAAAAATATAGGAATTAGAATTCCATTCTCTGAAGAATCCAGTTCCTACTTCCCTTGCTCTTTCATTTTAAACTTGGAAATGGGCCTTCCATTTTACAAATCTTTAAGTCCATTGCCATCTCTCTCTCTCTCTCTCTCTCTCTCTCTCAAAAGATGCTGCAATTCCTTCAGTGATGGCTCTGTCCTTTGTCTGTCCTCCCTGTCCTTTGTTCTCTCCTATTTTCAAATTATGAACGATTCGCTTCCACTCCTCTTTGCTGTCGTAGCGTTGGGCACCTGGGACGTCAGTGAATGTGACAGACACCATTGCGGTCGCCATTTTGATCGGTTTTCAAAAGGTAGCTCCTCCAGGAATTAGAAGTTCTGCACATGGAATATTTTCATCCCACAAATCTATGAACGGACTTTGAAACAAACGATTCACCATCCCAGTAAAAACACATTCAAATATCAAGAATGATGCTGCAGCTTGAGTGTTGGGTCATTGTTCGATGCTGTTTTCTCGTCACATAATGAAGAGATATATGTGCCTCACTTCTCAACAACAAAGGATGACCTTTGTGTTGGGTCAATAACAACAATCAAAGATCAACACAGTAGTTATAGGAAGTAAAATCACGACAAAACAGTCGATATTCAAATCTTAAAACTGCAAAGCCTAAGCATTAACAAAATTATGCACAACTTGATACCCAACCAATGTGATGGTAGACATATGATTAGGTGAAAACACGCCAAGATGCAAGTTACATCTTACAGATGCAAGGGTCGATACTTGCCCATTGGCACTGGTCAATTACCGCCAAGTGACTCTATGAACTAATGCCGTTTGGTTGATGTATAGAAATTGGCTTTCCACAAAAGAGCTCCATAATGTACATAGATCAGTTTTGCCACCCTAACTTGTGCCACTCTTTGCCTTTGCAATCACATTATGAAGAGAAACAGACGGTTTCAAACCTAGCTTCACCATGGCATTCAGTAAATCCTCTGCCTCTTCCCACTTCTGATCCTTGCAAAGAACCTCAATAGTACGACTGTAGCTGCCGAAGTTAGGAACCATTCCTTTCTTGCCCATTTCTGAAAGCAAACTCAGGGCCCTGTACGAGCTGCCCTCCATGCAGTATCCGTGGATCATTGTGTTGTATATCACATCATTGGGCTCTACGCATCCATCACACATCGACTTGAATAACTTCGATGCTTCGTTCATATTACCATTCATGCACAACCCGTGTACTAAGACACCATATGCGTGCACATCAGGAATGAATCCAGCCTTCTGCATGGATGCATAGATGTCCGATGCTTTCTCCATGTCATCTGATCGCGCGAAGGCATCTATTAGAATAGTATAGGTCACTTTCGAAGGAGCGATGCCTCTCTCCTCCATCTCCTTCACCAAATCAGTCACCGCAGGCAAATTCTTGGCTCTAGCAGATCCTGCAATTAAAGTGTTGTATGTCACCAAGGATGGGGAATGACCATTTGACTTCAGTTGATCAAATAAGGTGAAAGCTTTATCCAACTTCCCACAATTACAAAATCCGTGTATGAGCGTGTTATAGGTAATCACGTCTGGATTAATACCACTCCTTTTCATCAAGTCCACTAACCTCTCAGCTTCCCAAACCCTCGAGTCACGACACAGCCCCTGAATGAGAGTGTTGAATGTGACAACACTATACGCGATCCCTCGCTCGCCCATTTCATCAAACAGTTCGAAGGCTCCGTTCACATCACCTCCCTTGCAAAGCACATTGATCATGAGATTGCAAGTATGTACGCTCGGAACAACCCCGCTCACCTTCATCTTTCGGTACAGCTCCAGACCATCTTCCTTCATGCCTTTTCTCAAATACCCATCAATCAAAACTCTGTAGGTGTTGCGTTTGGCGACTAAACCCAACTCGCTCATCTCGGAGAACAATTCTCCCGCCCTTCCGACGTCGCCGTGTTTGCAATAGCCGTCGATCAAGGTCGTGTACACGTAAGCCACTGGAGACCAGTTCATCTCCTTCAACTGAGCGAAAACCTCAAAACCCCGGTCCAAGCGACCGGCTTCGCAACAGCCCTTCACCATGATCCCGAGGCTCCGCTCGTCGACGACACCGACTTTGGCCCTGGAATCACTGAACAGACGCCATGCCTCGTCGAACGAGCCCGACCGAACGAGAGAACTCAGCAGAGTGTTGAAGGCGCTCGGGTAGGGAACGAGGCCATTTTTCGCCATTTGGGTCAAAAAATCATGGGCTCGCTCCGTTGATGGAGATTGCAAAAGGGCAAGAAGGATTGAAATGTACTAAGTTCTCGTTGGGTTGGGAGATGTGATCAATGAGAAGGTGTGGAGTGGCGGGGTTTCCACCATTGTTGGGCGACAGGGAGAGCTGGGCGGGTCTCTCCTCTCCCCGTCTTTCGCCTTTATATATGTTGGCAGGCTCATTTGCCAATTGTCATTCAAGTTGCCTCTGAATAAGAGTTTGGGCATCTTTCATTAGCGTGGTGACAACTGCTTGATCCATAAAAAGTTAAACTCGTGCTATTGAAACGAAGTTACCAACCCATGTTAAGAATGTCATCAATCAGATCGAGGAAAATACTGTCCCGGCCGGCAGGCAATCTCGTCTCGTTCATCCGATGCAGACATCATGTTTGCAATCAAAACTGTCTGAATTAGTCTCTCTCTCTCTCTCAACTCGCATGGTCTCATGTTTGTGCAAACTGATTGGAAAGCAGTCGATTTCTAACTTACTCGCAGGAGAAGGATTTTGGCTAATTCTTTGTCTGAATCAATAACTGCACCAATTTGAACATCATTCTGGACTGTAAAAAAATAATTGTTCTCTAACCCGATTTATTGTGCATGTTTGAACATGGTGTTCACAACCAAAGAAGTTTGCACACTGAGAGAAGCAAGAAAAATTTCAGAAACCAAGGGCTGAGTGGCCCTGAGGGAATTAGATGTGAACTGGCTTAAATGGGTCGTGCTTAGTCACATCGCAACTTAAATGTCAATTTGACGTCGGGGAACTCATACAGATCGGTGAAAGCAGCTTCATTGCCTGGACGTGAAAACACAATCTGCATTTCGGAGTTCATAAAAAAATTACACTTTGTAGAAGAGGCACCAAAAGAAAAAGTGTATTGTAATCTGCACCTGCGTTATTTTCAACTTGACGAGAGTGGAAGTAGTGCTATCTAAAAGAAGGAATTACCTGATAATTTCCGAGCGTGTGAGACTTAAACCAGCTGCACAATAGTCAAAGTAGTACTCCCATGTCCTTATGAACTTTTCATTGAATCCCAGAGCTAATATTTTCCTACAAAAGGAGAAAGGGGTCACGAATGACCACAAAACCAGGAGAAATTATACCAAAGTCATTGCAGCATCACATCGCTTGTCACCTTTGTTTCTCCATGAAGTTCTTCCTCCAACATCGAAGTGTTTGGTAAAAATGGATTCCTATGTTGTCCACATGCTCCACACTGTGGTGGAAGATCTTTCAGTGAATAGATGAAGTGAAGAAGACAGAAATTTGTGCACTTGATGTTATGCAATTGTACCTGAGTCGAGATGCAGAGGCCATAGCTGATGTTATCCTGCTTAAGGAAGGCACGCAGCACCCGGGAAAGATATATTCTTTTATGAAGTCTGAACTTCGCCTGTATTCCTCGTACCGCTCATCGGGTATGGAAGTGAACTAGTGAAATTTGACGTGCCATTTAACAGAAAAGTGTGAAAAATAAGCACGTCTTTTACTTTTGAAACAATAATTCAAGCCGTAAATCCATTGTATGTCACATGCCTGTAGAACAAGAAGTCCGTCTTTGGCAAGCACCGATTCGCAACAGCTGAAGAACTCCTCCATGTATTCGTGGGGCCGACTGCTTCTATCATCTCGCTGTGAATTCATTCCATTAAGAGTCTTTTAAGCATCTTTTTGGTCTGTTTAGCCAGATTACAAATAGACAAAATGGCGAGAAACTCACCAGGAAATGATCCTGTCATATTTGTAGGCACTTGGCAATTGGCGATAATCACAAAGAATGAATTTGATGCTGTCCTGCAATGAAAAAATTACATACATTATCTCTCGTACTTTTGAATTAAGTTGTCAAGTACAAAATACTGGTAGATTGGGTACCTGAAGCCCTGCTTCTCTCACTCTTGATTTGGCATACTTCAATTGCTCTTTCGACAAAGTGATGCCAGTGTATTTGCATCCGGTTTGCCTAACAACTTCAATGGCCAAGCTTCCCCAACCGCAGCCGATTTCAAGAACTTCATGTGTCTTTTCAATTCTCGCCTACAATTTTTCTAGGCAGAGCATTAGTCACTGAACAGTCGAAGGTTAACCCGTCAAGCAGCCCCAAACTAACAGTAAGTAAAACATACCTTTTTAATCAAAAGAGAGATTTTTCTCATCTGTGCTGCCTTTAGGTCTTCACCAGCCATCTATCGAATTTTTCGACAGCACAACAATGCGTCATTATTTTGAGCCACTGGACTTTCATATGTGGATTTGTATTTACTTTTGCTTCTATATCACGTATTCAGCAGCAAAATTTCAAAACGGGTTGTGGCTACTGACCTCGAATACCGCGCAGGAGTATGTCATAGTCTCATCCAAGAACAGTGAAAAAAAGTTCATTACTCTGCAAACACGACAAAATGGAAAACAGCATTACAGAATACCGTATGTACAAGCACATTTTTTGCTTTTTTTTTTTTTTTTTTGGTAAAGAGCACATTTTTGCTTTTGATACCCATCAATGTTGAGAAACTGACAATGTATTCTGGTTCATTCTGTTCTCTTGAGAAAAAGATTTGTAATAAAGTTTTTACCAGATCATAATGTTGGGAGATGTTCCTGCGAGCTTGAGTTAAAGTGTTTTGCCTCAAAACATGCTTGAAGAAGTACTTAGCCGAAGCAATACCAGCTGTTAATAACATCGGTGTCCACCAACCCCTTAATCAAATAGTTGCATACACTAGTTTAGTATATTTAATAATAAAATAAAAAGTCAAAAACATCTAGTTCCAACTATTAAAGTATTGAGTACCTTCTCTTACTCAATTTCGACATGGTAATATCGGAATCTCTGTTCGCTATGAGAATCTGTGACTTGCCATAATGTTGACAAGCGATTAAGCATTTGGTATGTATAGAAGGATACGGCATTAATAAAACGAAGTCTGTTTGACGAAGAAAATAACCTGAAAAGATTTAGAAGACCTTTATTTTTGTCTACACAAGAAAAATCACCATTTATGTATGCATCTGCCAGGCCTAGATCGGCTTGAGTCATGACCTGAAGAACCAAAAATTCTTTATTAGGACACAAAAGGTCTCAGCACGAAAAAGCATAAACTAGGCCTTGTTTGTACAAGAGTCCTAAACAGTCTAATCCAAAGTGGGCTGAAGTCGCGTGTAAGTTGAGACAATACCTTCCAGTAAAACTCTGGACTATGGATCCTCAAAGTAACTGTTAGAGGACATCTTTTGTGGTTCCCTCAAAGGTAAACATCGTGCCTCCTTCCTCTAATAAACTGCCAATCCCGAAAGCATAATTATTGCTACCTGATTCTCAAAAATGTTCCTCTAAGCAGTAAGTCATTAAGAACATTCTGCATTTCCGAATATCATTTTGTTGACAAGTAAATTCACAAATTCTGTTCTAAGATATTAATGAAAATGTGGAGTGGACCACAATGCCACTTAACACTTCTGAGGATCTACAGATGAGAAGATGTTGACTATGACGCTGTATCAAAGCAACGACACTTAAAACACTTCTGAAGATCTGCAGAGAAAAGACAAGGAACTATGTACTCTACAAGACAATAGTTATCATGATAAGTACTAATATACTCACGTTACCAAGCCTGTAAAATATAACGTCTGAGAAATCCAGTAACAAAAAAGCGTGCCCCAATTTCCTTGAGTGAAGGAACCATATGTCGAGGGTTATCAAGAAGAAAATGACTTTGTCCTATCACTCCATGTGCAGCAGCCATGCCTCCCTGCAAAGAAGTCCCTAAGTTAAAATTAGCATATGCAACTTGCTCACACAGAGAGAGAGAGAGAGAGAGAGAGAGAGAGAGAGAGAGTCTATACCTTCAATCCATCCTCGTGGAATCCATATCCTGAAAGAAGAATAAGTGCTCAAGTTAGTCATAAAACATACAACTACGGTCCCCTGGAGACCTGAGTCCATACCAATAGATTCGAATTACAGCAACCTTATTAGCAAAGACCATCTCATCAATTTGGCCCAAGTGAGGACCTTCCTCTTCAAATTAAATTTCAAGAAAGATGGCAAGAACCTCGTAAGAATATTCTTTATTACATGCGTAGGAATATAATACTCTCAGTATTGCTAAAAAGCTGAGGTATAACAATCACTGGTGCATAGAAACTTTAACAGGCTCACCTGGTATGCTCCACAGAACCAAATTCCTCTTTTTCCTTGGATCTCATGTAGCTGAAGCAAAGCTTTCGATGCAGCAACAGATGGAATTGGACTGCCAGAGCACCACTTAAGCAATGTGTGTTCCGGTTCATGTGAAGGATTGAGAGTCACAAGAAACGGAAAATCCTTCTGATCCAGGTTCTGCAAATATATACGGACCCAATTAATTAAAAGAGCATCGGTCACGCTGAAACTGGTCAGAACACAAAGGGAGTTCTAGAGGCTCAAACACTGGAAATGGTCAACATGTTGTGGAATGCACCTAACCATGCTGCTAAAATTTTAGCAGTCGTTAACAACTTATATGCATATCGACCTACCTGTTAACAACTTATATGCATATCGACCTACCTGATAAATTGGTTTATGTACTCCATGACAACTGCCAGTTTCACTTCTTTTATTTAAGGCAATATGCAGCATGCGTTGTAGCATGTAGCATGCATTCATGTAGCATGCATTGCAGCATAACGCATCCTGAAGGGCACAGCTGAATTAGATATAAAATGAGCAAAACGCATTTGCCACACCTGAAGCACATTGAGCCAGTATGTCAAGCAGACTTTTTTTTCAGCACAGCCCAGAACATTCCACGCACTCCACGCTGCTGAGTTTTTGGGCATGAAATTTTTGTCATGATGAAGATAAATCTCACTGCCAAAAGAAAGATATATCAATGGTTTTGCATTCCGCAGTAGATATAGAAAGCAAAAAAAGATTGCCATTCTTGAAATTTTAATTTTGCTTTCCCCAAGCAGAAGGCTTAAAGCAAATGTAATGGACAACGAAATCACCGTGAACATTTTGTTCCATACTGCATCGACCAACTTTGCTTTGTAGACAATTGGTTGTCCAGTAGTAGGTTTGCAGACACTAGTTGTCAAAACATTATCCGAGAAAGTGCAAGCTACAGGCCAACCAATTATACCTGTAAGCATATTTGAATGCACCAAGTACTCTTGTCTCATCATAAGTTGCTTGGTCCCCCAACATTCTCAGAGCATCCGGTGCATGGACGGCTACGATACACTTGTCATATACTTCTTCAGAACCATCTCCAGTTAAGACAATGCATCCTATTCAATCAATTTCTGTTACCAATTGCGGACTATATGGATAAAAAAGAGAGTAGATTTACCTGATGATTCGTGAATATACCTACTGTGACAATTTGTTTATCATGTCCGTATTGTTTGCTCTAGTTTCATGTCATGTGACAAAACAATGCCAAAAAAGACAAGACTTAAATCGCAAGTACTTACCCTCATCACTAGTGAAGATGGATCGCACTTCACAACTTGATCTTATTTCACACCCTTTACTCTCGAGCACATCTCTGACCTGAATTCAAAAATATTTACAGTTCAATTTGTAGGGTTTCCAGAGAGAAAATTACGACCAAGCATGTCGAGTTATCCATTTTGAACTATTGAATGTCCTAATCATCATTACTTTATTGACATAAGAATGTGAGCGTCTTCGGAGAGTAAGCCACTGAGGGCGGCCAAAAACCTGCAAAGAAAGCAAGTTAAACAAAGAGTGTTGTGAGGACTGATCGATAGAGGTGGAAGGAAAGATTTGGCGATTGACTCATTGATGTGAAATGCTACCAACTTAAGCAGCAGAGAATTTATTGGTAGGACAACTGAAATGGCGAAACACAGTTTTATCATTTCCAATCAATCAGTAACCTTCTAGAGCCACATGAACTACCTGAAGCAGATGATGATTGCGGCAAAAGGACAGAACTGAGAAGGCTGAAAAGCTCATGACTCCTTCCGAAGGGCAAGACCAGATTGAACCACAAATTGGGATCTATAGGAATATAAAATTAATTGGTAAGTGCTATAGATCTACATTCTCCAAACAAGCAAAGGACAGATTTTGTTATGAGCAAAAGATCAAGGCTATGACAGAGTGCAGTGATTCAACAATCTCACAAGGTAAGCCTTTTGAAATAATTCAGAGTAACCCCGTGACTTGATAAACTGTCCCAGAGTTTCACTGCGATCGATATCCGGATTGCTCTCAAGTCCTTCTAGGTAACTGCAAAAATAAACAGGCATCAAACAGAGTGAATGACGATGATTGTCCGGTCGTGCATACAAAAAGGATGCGAGAACTTGAAGATTGGCTTATACTTTATAATGCACTAGGCCCAACTTGTCACCTTGCAATGTCACGTAGGATAATGCTACCTTCAAAATGAATATTCAACATTTCGAGACAAAATTTGATATTTGATCATATTACCTGCTATAAAATGCATAAAATGTCCCAGAGTTTCCTTTCGAAAAATGACATTATCATTGCTCAAACAGTTTAAAATCTCATGTCAACAGTGTAGCATATTGCCGAAAACTTAGGCTTCAAGAAATCACTCTCTTCACTGATATCAACTGTGATCAAAGTCAGCTGGAAATGACACTTCATTAATGATAATTCCTACTAATAGTGGAAAGTTCATTGGCAAGATTGCAAAAAAAGATTAGTGGGAAATCTTTGGCATAAATGATTCCGATCACTATCGTTGTTCTGAGCTGCAATTAGTTCAAGGAACTAGAGACAGAAATACAATAACCTTCCAATATTGAGCACTAAAAGACTTGATTTACCTTAGGACATCCTCCTTAAATTTGATGACTTCCCTGAGCATTTGCCAGAAGTAGGGATTCAGCAAATTTGTCTTTTGGGCAAACAAACTCAAAAGACCATTTCTACTTCCCCATTCATAGCCTTGACCTTCGTCTAAGCCGACGAGATTGACATATCCGATATCTCCATTTCCACTCCAAGACTCTCAAACAACTCCATCGTATTAGGTATGTAACCTGCATGAGACCCTCAATTCGCATTAGCATTAGAAGTTGCTCAAGACTAATGATTCTTTATAAAGAAAATTATATTCTTTTTGAAGAAAATCACTTTTATGAGATGCCAAAGAACCATGATCTCAAAGTGATAGAATAAAATATCAATAGCTTCAACTCTTGTTACTGATGATGTTCGCTGCGCATTTGTGGCATATTAAATCAATTTATACTCTTATACAAGATTTGATGGTTAAACCTACTCACAGACATTTCTATGGCTGGCAACTTTTTCGGCGATGTGCCATGTCTTGAGGGTAAAAAGCCGATCAATAGCATATTCATCATTGATAGTATACATGATAATAAACAAATTCTATCCATGCATAAAATAGTACTTATCACTGTAAGTAGAAAGAAAGAAATTTTCAACTCCTTAAGTGTCTACATACGCAACACACTTAGGTTGCTTGTTTCCTCAGCGATCGAAATCGGATTGTCCAGGCCAACACATTTTTCGGCCAAGTGCCAAACTCTGGGCGGGAAAAGAACTAGACAGGCCATTATGCAGCCCGACCAAGATCAGATCTATGTATTTTTATTCTTAATTACAAATTGATTGAACCTTTCTATCTTTATGTCTATATTCAGTTCGAGTACGGTGATGCATGTTGCTTTAATCATGTAACACCTTTCTCTATAGTATAACTATCAACAGAGAAAGAAAGGGTGGTGCTATTTCTACTCCTATTTTGGCTAAGATACTCTGTTTTTTCCCAATTAATTGACCAAAATACCTCCTCTCTCTCTTCAATTTGTTATTTCCTTCTTTATCAGGTTAACCCACAAAACTGCTTTAATTTTTATCATCTCTCTTATATTTTTATTTTTACAATATAAATGTCAAATTAAACCAAACAATATCATGCATCCTATTATCACTTTGCCTAGAGGAGGAGGTTGTTAAATTTGATATATGATCTCATATTTCTAATTAGAAAAGTTACATAGAAGGTTAGAAGTTTCTAGATATAATGGCTTATGAAAATATAATTAATTGCCCATTTTTTTTTATCAAATAGTTTGAAGGGAACTTAATTTTAAAGTTGAAAATTAAAATTCAATCTTATTATCTAATGGATTTTGACACTGTGGGTGTTTTTCGGGAATAAATTCATAGGTTTTTAAAGTTAAACATCATTATATTATGCATATTTTAAATATGAGGTAGAAAATTTATTTGCACCTTTAGACTCTGATCAAATTTTTTCAAAGGAAAGTTTTAAACATATTTTAAAGTTTTGATCCACTTGATATAAGATTAAATCTACAATTGATATTAATTACTTTCTTCATAGTAGGAGTAGAATAGCAAGAAGTTTCTTTCTTCTTCTTCTTCTTCTTCTTTTTTTCCTTCTTTATGTGCTTATGTTTGGCTAATATTTAGATCATAAATTAACCCTTTTTCATATTTTGGTGAAATTTTCATTTCCATTTTTTTAATCAATATTGGTTAGACAATTGAATGATTTAATTTTTGACTTTGAAATATAATTTCGCTCATACTATTTGAAAAAAATAAGGCAATTAATAATTGTGTTCATAAATTGTCACAAATATAAATATCTTATGATTGAAAATATGAGACCATAAATTAAAATTGACAACATTCTCTAGGCAAGGTGATCAAAAGATGCATGATAAAATGATATTTTGTTGGTTGTACTGAGAGAGAGAGAGAGAGAGAGAGAGAGAGAGAGAGAGAGAGAGAGAGAGAGAGAGAGTATTTCGGTAAGTTAATTGGAGAAAAAAAGGAGTGGCTTGGCTAAAATGGGGATGGAAATAGAGCCAATATATACACATGCATGCGTGCATGCACAAATGAGCATCATGTTCGAATAAATCCCCTTATTGTGATGTCTAATAATATCAATGATTAATATGCCATTCATTAGTTTTTACCCCCAGGACATTGCACATCACCCAAAAATTCGTTGGCCACTTAAATGTCTTTGAGTAGCTATAACCTAAGTAGCACCACACGTGACACACGACACAACACGCCGACACGCCGACACATTGTTTCTCAAAAAACAGATAATTCAAACAAGTTGTATATTAAATATATTTTTATATATACATAATAAAACAGATAATTCAAACAATCATTTTATATACACATTTTTATGATTATTTCAATCAAATTAATTTTATTCAAATTCGCAAATAAATAAATAATTAAAAAAGCCTTTAGAAATATTTTTTGTCTAAAAATGATTTTTCTTTTTTATTCTGTTACCAAGAACAATTTTTTAATTTCTGAAAGCGTTTGATAATTGTTCAAAATTTATATTCTTGGGATAGAATTGTATTTGGTGGGATTCTTAATTGTTTTTGTTTCTTTTAATTTTTAATACTTTTTATTATATTTTTCTTATTTTTCTTTTTCCTTTTCTCTTTTCCTCCTTCTTCTTTTGTGGTCGGTCACTAGGCACGATGATGGCCGGTGACTAGTTGGGCAAGGTCTACCAAACTTGCTAGAGCCTTGCCAGGCTAGGACGAGGTGTGATGAGCTTGTGTGGAGGCTTGCCTAGTCATAGTGAGGCTTGGCCTCGCCCTAGGCAAGGCTAAGCCTCACAATGGCCTAACCAGGTTGAGCCTCGTTAGTGGTTGAGCTTGGGCCGATGAGCCTTGCCATGGCTCAATGTCATTAGGTCGGCAACCTCGACGAGCCTCGCCGTGGCTCAACGTTGCTGGGCCTCGTTTGGCTGGTTGCCAACCATGGTCAAGGTTGGCGACCAACATAAAGGGAGAAGAAGCAAAGGAAAGAGAAAAAAAGGAAAGCGAAGAAAAAAAATTATATTTGATTTTGTTTCCGGGAGCAAGAAGCAACATTTTTTTCCATTTTTTTTATTTTGTTTCAAATCTATTCTCAAGAGTAAAAAAAAACGGATTTTTGTTCTCAGGAACAAAAAATTTATTAATGGGGGTTTTGTTCTCTTTTTGTTCCTAGGAACAAAAAAATAGAATCAGAGTGTTACCAAACAAGTCATAAACAAATTCAATCTATGGATGCAATAGTATTGATCATTGTAAGTAGAAAGAAAGAAATTTTCAACTCCTTAAAAGTTTCTACTTGTGCAACACGTTTAGATTGCTTGTTTCCTCAATGATAAAAATCGGACTCTTTGCGCCAAGACATTTTCCAGCTCAGCCCCAAACTCATGGGTTGGAAAAGAACTGGACGGGCAATTGTTGTGAAGCCCAACCAACTAAGGCCAGATCTATTTATTTTTATTCTAAGTTGGAAAATGATTGACCGATTAAGTATGGTCATGCACGTTGCTTTAGTCATGTAACTCCTTTCTTTATAGTATAACTATAAACGTAAAGAAATCTCACTAAAGAATTAAACAAATCTAACTGGACAAGAAACTGCTTTCTTCCTGTTCTAAACCGTGCCGGATTGGCAAGCCAAGGGAACTACCAAGGCTGCGATCGAGGTCCACTCCTACGCTCTAGGTCCAAAGTGCAAGTGGTGAGAAATTATTACCGATATCTACCTATAAAAAAAAGTTAGTGGGTTTTTATGCAGGTTTCTT
Organism: Eucalyptus grandis; assembly: GCF_016545825.1. Taxonomy (NCBI): domain Eukaryota; kingdom Viridiplantae; phylum Streptophyta; class Magnoliopsida; order Myrtales; family Myrtaceae; genus Eucalyptus; species Eucalyptus grandis. The sequence goes on from NC_052619.1 coordinate 40,955,498, forward strand.
GTGAATCCAACCTAAGTTTATTGAATGATCGTTGGTGGGTGGAACTAGTTGAGCATAGAGTTCTCATTTGTGTTAGATTGGTATTTCAATCCTATGTTTCTTCTTATATGACCAAAAAATAGCTCCATATCACAATCAATTCCACTCTATTCTCGTACTAAATCTACGATTAGAGTTAAGCCAATAGCTTTTTTTTTTTTAAAGTAAAAGTAATATATTGTTCCAATTTTTAAATTGCTCTTGGAATGGCTCTTGAACCAAAAGAAAACCCACATCCTTAGTTGGCATAAGTAACGTCTTGTGACTTGTATCAATATTCAAATTTGTAGCTTGGAAGTGATAGTATGATTTACATATAGAAAGGACATTATCCTCTTCTTAAATCAATTCACAACCATAGAAGATTCCTTCCAATGTGGTCTTGCTCATCTTTCTCCATGTGAACTTGACCGTTCGACGAGAGAGGACAGGAGGGAGTTCTTTCAATGAACAAGTTCATCACTTATTAAGATTCCGGAGGCCTTTTGGAATTACATGTTTTCTGATATAGAAATTTGCATGGTTCTAGAGATAACCGAACAAAAGAAGGAAGACCATCAATCATATGTTTCTTCTCACCACTACACTAGTATTAAAATGGAAATAAATGGTATGGAGACTACAGACAGCATTATGTCTCTCACAAAAATCATTACTATCTACCTTATAGTGCTCCGGTCTTTAAAAAAAGTTTTCCAATACACAACAAATGGAGAGTATACATACGAAATCAACCCATCTTGTATTTAAGATTTGAGAAAAGAGGAGGAATATATATATATATGCCACAAATAATCTATTTACGTCTTAGTTTTTTAATCATTGGATAACATTTGACGATTAATTTTCTAAGGTAGTTAGAAAGTCGGGTTTAAGAACAACACTATATATGAGCAACACATGTTCAAATAATCATTTGAACATTTTCATTCTAACAACGAAGTATTTGCAACTCTTAAATCACCTCATCATCCCTAGTTAAACGTGCCTATCTCCCTTGAATTGATAATAATCATGCAAATGCACAAAATGCAAAAATACACTGATCGAGATTATCTTCATAGCATAAGTATATCTAAATAGGAAAACTTAATATAATTTGATATTTCCACAAACGAGATCCTCGTGTAAATAGATTGGTTAGTGTAATCAACAAAGTAATTACTGATGCTTAGAATGGCACGTGCGTACACGTTACTTGAAACAAAAAGTTCCCTTTTTTTAAACATCATCATCATTTGCAAGTGTTTTCAAAATTAAATATTTGAATTAAAAAACTCGAAGAACTAAAATGAGACCCAATCATTTTTCAGAGCCTCTGTCTCGTTTTTTTTTTGGCTGACGTTGCAGGGGTGCCAAACCAACCCCGCGCCCCCCGCCGCCCCCTCAAGTAAAAGTAATGTATTATTCCGATTTTTAAATTGCTCTTGAAACGGCTCTCGGACCAAAGAAAAAAAAAATCATTTTCCTTAGTTGACATATGTAACGTCTTGTCACTTGTATGAATATTCAAATGTGGTAGTGTGAAAGTGATAGTATGATTTACATATAAAAAGGACGTTGACTTCTTCTCAAATTAGTTAGCAACCACGGAAGATTCCTTTGATCATGCCGTTTGTTGACTTTCTCAATGCGAACTCGACCATTCGACTAGAGAGGATAAGAGAAAGTTCTTTCAGTGAACAAATTCATCACCTATTAAGATTCCAGATGCCTTTTGAAATCGTATGATTGCGGATATTTAAATTTGCGTTGTTCTAGAGATAACTGAACAAGAGAAGGAAGACCATCAATCATATGTTTCTTCTTACCACTATGCTGGCATTAAAATGGAAATTCATGGTATGGAGACTAATGGATAGCAGCATAACTCTCACGAAAACCATTAATATCTATCTTATGGTGCCTCGGTCTTTGGAATTTTTTTTTCCAATACACGACAAATGGAAAGTATACTCACAAAATTAGCCCATCTCGTATTTAAGATTGGAGAAAAAATATAGGGAATATATATGCCACGAATAATGAATATACGTCTTAGTTTTGATATTTCAATAATTGAGATTTTCGCATAATAGATTGGCTAGTCTTATCAACAAAATAACTACTGATACTTAGGACAACACGTACGTGCGCAAGTCACTTGAAACAAAAATGTTCTTGTTTTAGACATCATCATTTGCAATTCTTTTCAAAATTAAATACTTGAATAAAAAAATCCAAGAACTAAAACGAGACCCAATCATTTTCAGAGCCTCTAACTTTTTTTTTGGCTGACGTTGCAGGGGTGGACCACCCCCAGCTCTCCTGCGGAAGCCCTTTTCTTTCATTCCTATGTTTCTTCTTATGAAACCAAAAAAATAGTTCCATATTACAATCCCCTCTATTCCAATTTTTAAATTGCTTTCGGAACGGCTCTTGGACCAAAAGAAAACCCTTATCCTCAGTTGGCATATTTAATGTCTTGTGACTTGTATCAATATTCAAATGTGGTAGTTGGGAAGTGACAGTATAATTTACATATAGAAAGGATGTTAATCTCTTCTTAAATCAATTTGCAACCATAGAATATTCCTTCCACCATGCCATTTGTCGTCTTTCTCGATGTGAACTCGACCTTTCGACTAGAGATGGCAAGAGAATGTTCTTTCAGTGAACAAATTCATCATCTATTAAGATTCCAGATGCCTTTTGGAATCGTATATTTGTGGATATTGGAATTTGTATTGTTCTAAAGATACTTGAGCAAAAAAAAAAAAAAAAAAAAAGGAAGACCACCAATCATATGTTTCTTCTAACCACTACGCTAGCATTAAAATGGAAATAAATAGTAAGGAAACTGTTGGACAGCAGCATATGTCTCATGAAAACCGTCAAGATCTGTCTTATGGCGCTCCGGTCTTTAGAAAAGTTTTCCAATATATGGCAAACAGAGAGTATACTTGCAAAATCAGCCCATCTTGTATTTAAGATTAGAGAAAAACGATGCGGAATATATATGCCACAAAAAAAAAAAGATTGAAATTAAACGTATGCACATCCAGAAAGGCACTGTGACTTTCTAAACCCGCACATGGCACGTTTAGAAAGTTACCTTTTTTACTTGCCTGCGCATCTCCTGAAACCCCAACTTAGAAAGTTGCTCTATCTCTCACTATAGGGAAAAGAGGACGAGCAAGGGCGATTTGAGTAATAACGAAGAAGTCACTCTATCTGACACCAGATGTTTGGCTCCTGACATGTACAACTAGATCTATGTTTTGCTCTGAGCAGAGAGGACTCAAAAAAAAAAAAAAAAAAAAGGAGGAAAATGCAGTGGAGATAATGGTGGACAAAATGTAAAAGAGATCAACGGAAACGGAGAGTTGCAGACTTACACGATTGAAGACCATGAAGCCAAGGTCCAGGTCGACACCGTTGACTGAGACGGTCTTGGCATGGCCGCCCAAGTAATCCTCCTTCTCATACACTACCACCTTCGCTCCTCCCTCGCTGCCTCGTAGGCTGCCACGAGCCCGCTCATGCCACCCCAATCACTCCCACTTTCATCTTCTTCCGAATCTTTTCTCAATAGATACCCTAATCTTGATTCCAAAGAAAAAGGAGGAAAAGAGACAGTTTAATGAATGCCAATGCAACCTCTCGTCTAGGGTTAAGTTGAAATTTTTTCTGCTGTGATTAGGGGCACTCGTGAAAACGCATGGAAGTGGAACGTGAGGCAAAACAAGAAAATGGATGATTTTTCAGAGAGAAATACACAATGCACGGGGAGCGCGCGAAGAGGAGAAGAATGCAAGAACTTCCAGTAGATTTTCTTTCTTTCTAGGCACGTTACCTTAAAAAGGTGTTGCGAGAGAATACTACTGGTTCTATCACTCCCCAATGGCAGCTCTCATTTTTATACTCTCTCTCTCTCTCTCTCTCTCTCTCTCTCTCTCTCTCATTTCTCACTCCCCAATGGCTTTTAAAATATATCGCAAGTTTAAGGTTGTCAAATAAATATAAACAATTAAAGCGTGCGAGCTCGTCTCGATAAATAAAGTCCAAGTTGGACTTTTGTGATCATCTGCGTTTTTGTACGCTGGCCGGCCTCTCTACATTAAATGCTCTGCATGCAAAAGAGGGCAAGGAAGAACGGAGACAAGGAAAGCAGCAGAAAGAATTTGCGTGTTTGACTTGATGGCCACACCCTGTAGCTAAAAGTAAAGTGTAAAAATTCTTGGCAAAGAATTTTGTTTTCATCTTGGAAAAGTGACGATGGTAGACCAAAGGGGAATAAATAATTGAAGGAAAGGAAGGGAGGGCCCTGTGCAAGGACGGCCATAGTTTTCCTCCCCTTATTAAATGCATGCATTCCATGAAAAATGGAGGGCGCCTCCCCTTATTAAATGTATGCATTCCATGAAAAATGGAGGGCGCCGTTGCTGCTGTAGAGATTTGTCATGCGAGCGCCGCTCTTGCCATTTATTGAGTCCAATTTTTTTTTTGGTCTTGTTTATTCTATAAAAGGAGAGGACATTTGAGGACAAGAAGTGCACCATGTTCCGTTCGGTGGCCGAGAGAAGAGATTTTCTCATGGGAGATTTTCTCGTTGCCATTACACTTCAATGATTTAGCTAGATAAATTTTTGTGAGTAAAATTGTGTAAAGGGGTTAAACACTGTGCAAGTTATTGGGTATAATTGGGAGCTGGGAAACACCAAGCGAGTGTTTGGATGCTCGAGTGATTGTAATCTCCGATATATTGCTTGGTTTCTATAGTGGAATTCCGTACTACCCTTCTCGTGGTCATAGATACCAATATTTGAATTGAATCACATAAATCCAGTGTCCGATTCCCTTTCCTACCATTCGACTAATTTTATCCGATTCGCTTGTATATAATGGAGGAGTTACAATTCCTTTCCTTTTCTAGCTAAAAAACTATTAAATAAAATTATATAAAAATATCAATTTATTGCTACTTATTAATTAGTATAATTAACAATAAAAATATATTTTAAAAATATTCGTTATTTTTAATTTTGGAGTGTATAGTTAAAATATAAAATATAGGTAATTATCTACCTTAAAACTACATTATAATTTTTTCAATAAAAATTAGTTTTTACAGTTATTGAATAAAATGATTAACAGAAAATATATAATTGATCAATATTAATTATTTAGCTATTATAAATTGCATTGTATAGATTTTAAGTTTTACTTTATTCAATTATAAGTACCAATTAAGGTTTGCGATTTGTAATGTGTGCTGGGGTTTACGAAACATTCACAGGTGAAATAAACATAAACACAATTGAAGCAAAGTTAAAGTTTACTATAAAAATATCTCTAAAGGTGTTGTTTGTGTGTTTTAATAAAAATCATAAGAACAAAGGGAGTTAAATGGATTACCTTCCGTGACGTGCTTTAAACGACTTGATTATGATGTTTTGAGCCCCACAAATGTTAGATCTCTAGTTCAAACACATCGCTAATTGCACATCAAACGGAAGAAAGAACTCGAAATAATCACTATTAAAATTGTGCTAGCAATCTCGTGGAGATTATTTGCCGCACTCTCGATATTTTAGTCCCTTTTTCTCTCACGCGCACATTATCTTCTTTTTTCTTCTATTATTGTTCATCAGCAACAGTTGCTAGGCGCCCCTATTTTATGTGCCATCAGCAACAGTTGCTCATCGCAGCACATAATGTGCACGTTCGGCAGTGCACGTTGTGCACAAGGCACAACATCATCGGCGTTGTTGACCATGCGACGGTTAAGAGCCCAAAGTGGAGCTATTTTCTTAAAAAAAAAAGGTTCAAAGTGGATATTGTTTCAAATAAGAGTATAAAGTGGTCAAATCGTCTCAAATGAGAGCCTGAGCTTGCTGGCCATTGAAACCTTTGATTAATTGGCAAGCATGTGATTGTTCAGGTTAATTGGAGAAGGGCATTTTAGTCAAAAAAATTTAAAGGTATAAAATTGAACTCTTAAAAAAAAAAAAAACCCAAATTGTATTAATATTTCCCTTCCCCCACGCTCTCTGCTTCTGCTCTTGCTCGTTCTTCTCCAAAAATTCTAGGTCAAATATTGAAATCCCTATAACCAAAATCCCCACAATTACTTCGCTTCCTTCTTCTCATATGTGATCCGTCGTTTCTTCTATTCTTTGATTTCTATGTTTGCTTCGTTTCTTTGTTTTTGACTAATTTTTCGTTTGAGACGAAAATCATAGTCTACCACGTCTCTTCCCATTGAAACTTCGTTTATATAGGTTTCTTCGTTTTTGTTTGTTCGTTTGCTACGTTTCTTCATTGTAGTTGATTCTTTGTTCATCCAAGAGGGGGCCTTTGCAACTCGTTGAAGCAAAATGTCGACAAAGTGTGGACACGTCATGGAATGCCAAACTGACGGCAGCGATGACGATGATGGTAAGAGGAATATTTTTATTTTATGGCGTTGAATTGGCTGCTTTGATCGGACGTCAAGGTGCGTTTTTTTTTTGTGAATTGATGAATATAAGTTGCATTTTCTATTGGCAAGTGGTATACTGTGCAGTTTCTAACTGGTATTGCTGAACGTGCTAGTGGTGGTCCCTATTTTACTATTCTTTAATGCTTTTATTTTGTTTTCTGTGATGTATGTTTTGTCGTTTGGGGCCAATTTACTTATTTGTGTTTTGTTTCATATTTCATGAAGGCTGCCCATCCACTTTTTTCTATTTGTGTTTTTAATTCTTTTTCATGCCTTTTTCGCCAAGTACAAACACTTATGGGACCAACCCTCCAACCTATATGGTTTCAAGTGAATTAGAATTTTAATTCTTTGCCACTTCAAAAGAAATTTTGAAGTGGCAAACAAATCTTACGTGTTGCAATTATTTCTGTTTTTGTTATTTGTTTTTTCTAGTGCATAATAAGATGTTGACATTATATTTGTTTTCATTTTGCATCAGGTGAGGGATGTGAAGCAATGAATCTTTATGATAATAGGTATGTTGAAGTTACTAAGGGTGCTCAAGATGATGGATTTGCCATTATCGATCTTGATGAATTATACAAAAGACATGTAAGATGTGCCGAGGGTAATAGATCGATGGGGAGGGATATGGAGGTTGGAGATAGCAGCATGTATGTAGATGTGCCAACTAATAGTATAGATTTCTTGAATATGAATAGCCAAAATGAGTATTCACATCCTAAGTTCATTTAAGTTTGATATGGAGAATCCTGTTTTCAAGTTGGGGATGAGTTTTGGTAATGCTGAAGAGTTTAGAGAAGCCGTTAGAAACCATGCTATTCAAAAATGGGAGACAAGTGAGATTTGTTAAGAATGCACGAAATAGGTTGAGGGCAATGTGTTCAGAGGGTTGTGATTGGCTCATTTATGCTTCCAAAGTGCAGAGAGAGCATACTTTACAAGTCAAAACCTTTGTACATATATGTAATAGAACTCTACATGTTCCTCAAGTTAGTATTGAATGGCTAGCAAGCAAGTATTGTGATAGATTGAGAAACAATCCTACATGGCCAAGTTCTTTGAGGAAGAAAATAATGGAGTCTAAGAATATTTTGAAGCTATGAGGGCAATGGTCTATAGAGCTAGGTCTACAGTAGTGAGTATGATCATAGTAATGGATTACCATGAGTATTCACTTGCAGATTCCACCCATAAACCCTCCTAAGCTAGGTCTTCAGTGTCATGCTAAAGCTTGTAAACATGCATTTAAATTTAAACATCCAGCACTTCAATATAAATCCTTATACATTCATACATCCTTACACCACCTGCAAAACAAAGGGTTTACAAGCATGTCTTTCATTATAACTCCCACCTACAAGACCATTTAACACGAGGTTAGCAATTAACCTGATTTTCCACATGACTTTGATATGTAGGCGATCCTACACAAGACACGTTAGTTAAAGCACACCAACCATTTTAAATTGCTTCAAGTCCTCTTAATCTAATAACCAGTCCCTAGCAGAGTCGCCAAGCTTGTCGCGACCCAATCTCGCCACCCCTCAATCCCTTACCATCAAGAGGAGATAAATGGGGGAAATGTTGGATTTAGGGGTACTTGATCACAAGAGTTCCCTCACGCCTCGCGTTTCAAAAGACGTCATCATCTCATCTTTCAAATCAAGCCTTTCGTGAGTTCCATTCACGAGATTGTGAGCTCTCCCAAGCTCGTACCCAGCATGACAAAAGAGTGTTGCAATCCATATCCACATGGGCAACACACTTTGAGAGAAGAGATCGGGTGTGGATATTGGATTTAAGGGTACCTTTACCATGGTAGCCCTCTTGATAGTACGCTTTGCTCATAAGGATGTCATCACTTCATCCTTTTGTGCTTTTTCCATCTTCAGGGTCCTAATCTAGAAACCTATAATTAGATGCATACAATGGAAAGAAATAAACATACATATCAAAACAATAAAAAACATGACATCATGTCAAGATCAATCATTTAAAGAAAGTTCATATGAAAGTCAAATTTTCATGTGAGGGTCCCATTAAGACACCTACCCAATCCATTTTTGTGACTTATAGCAACTATTGATCAATTGTGTTCTCGCATAGCCAATAACGCTTGTAAGTCTCCTAATCAAGCGATCTATGTGTTCTCGGGATTTTACCTCGATATCATGCATCGACCCTATCATTCATCTAAAAGTCACATGCATTGCAAAAATATAAACATGCATACAAATCTTTTGTACCTTATTTTAGCCATTCAAGCAAGAGAGTGAACTGTCAGTAGGTCATTTATTACAAAGGGCATACACCAATCATAAACACAGGCAATTTCTGATGCATGGCGGGATTATATGTATGAGTTCAAAAACATATAGAGCACATTCAATTGCCAAGGCTAGCTCGGGGCTCGCATAAATGCACTCATAAGCGTCGCAGTCATTTTGAATATGGTCCAAATCATGATTTTTCCTTAAGCCAAATCAAGCTTTAGAAAATAATTTCTTAGAAATTGTTTTTGAAAAACATCACATGTACCAAAGTATTTTTTGAAAGATGCAATTTTGAAAAGGCCCATTGTTTAACAAAAAAGATCAAAGCATTTAGAACAATTTCCATGAAGATGACATGGCCTAATTTCATGCACAAACTAACCTAAAAGGTATAACTATATAATCACAATCATGTTTATATCAGGAAATTTCAGAAGAAGCGTGTAAGGACAACAAAGTTGGGATTTCACCAAAAAAAAAAAAAAAAAAGACATCAAAGTTGGGCAATACCTAGTGCTAATTTGGCAATGAAAAAATTCCCTAACATATATGACATGATGATGAACAACTTTCATGAAGAAAGTTTTCTTAAACAATCTACACATGATTTTACAAAAATCAAACAATAAGCAATAACACATCAGAAATTTGTCAAAATAACAGGACATTCAGCTAATTGCACGAGGATTTGTCCTATTGAAACATGTCTAAAAATCATCAAATTTACATACAACATAGACAACATTATGACAAGCAAGTTTCATTAAGAGGCCGAGTGTAGATTCCAATTAGAAAAAATGGAACAAAAATATCAAAGATTTGTCCAAACAGGGGTTAGAATAGGGGTTTGAATTTGATCCATTGTCCATATTCCGATCTAGTTTTAAGAAAATGGAAAATCGGTCTAAACAATGAGCGATCTATGTGAAATCAGCAGTATCGGAAACCTCTAAGTGTGCCTTACATCCTCCTAGAAGAGCTCGAGTTCAAACTAGGTTAATTTGGTATCTTAAGATTGAGATCTCTAAGTATGCGCATTAGTAACTAAGGAAACAAAATATAAGAATTTATTAAAAAATCTCAAAATCATTCAAAGAATGCACACACGCCATGAAGAAATCACATAGGACTTATGATTGGATGCGAAGGAAAGTTTAGATAGTCATCTAATCCTAAGTCGGCATGCAAAATGTCATATAATTTAAATAACATTATGAGATAATTCATGATTCCTAATGGTATGCTTGGGAATCCAAAGTGTGAAGAACACTTTTGTGAGACAAATTTAATGTGCAAGATGATACTGAAAGGACATGAACTAAACATGTATACAAACCTTGCAACATGCAGTTCAATCATCAAGAAGGCATGATCGTAAGATTTGGTCTCTAGATGACTCAAACAAGCATGGAAATGTGCACATATTACAAGGTTTCATTTCAGTATTAAATTTACAAAATGATCATGATTTTTGCCATCCTCAAAACATGCATAAATCCTACTAAAAATCTCACATACAGAGCATGCGATGATGAAGATTTCTCGTTAAGAGTTCGAAACTTAATTAAGATCATATGAGTCGTGGCAAAAATGAAAAAAAAAAAATGACAAACTATATGCCTAGCTCATGTTGTTGTAGTGCCTTTTACTCTAATGCATGCGATTGATTTACTTTACCGACATAAAGATCTTGCAAAACATGCACCAACTAAACATATGTATCATGTATTTCAACTCTCATGAAGGATTTGAGACCAAATATATAACATCCTCAATTCTGACCCCATAAGGATCGGTCATAAGGTCCTAAAAGGATTGATCATGGGCCATTGGCCATGGATCAATCAATTTGATTGGCAAGGAACCACGGATTGGTCGATGGCCGATTGACCGGTCATGATCCAATCGATCGACCGGTCACTGAATTGGTCGAGGTGTCGACAATGAACTTGAATTATTGTAGTTTTCTTTTTTTTCGGTAAGAACTTGAATTATTGTAGTTGATTTAGCTTGAATCTGCAATTTCGTAGTTATAAGATTGATCTAATGGTTTGGTCAAAATGAGGTCCGAAATGACCTTATTTCAACTCGAGTCGTCATAGACTTTTAAAATAGACATCACTAGCTTCGAATCGATAGGTTGCACGTGCCGATTGAGTGTCGTTTGACCTTCGAAAAAAACCTCCAAAATGAGCGATTCTCCCAAAGTTTAAGTTATCCCGCCTTCTGTCTTTTCTATTTTTGTACAATTTTCTATGTTGATTTCTAGAGGAAATTTCCTTCATGAAAGTTGTTTGTTATTATCTTTAAAATGTTTTGTTTCTTTTATTTATTTATTTATTAAATTTTAGACATCATTAGCCAGGTCAAAACAACTCATATCTGAGCTTAGGTCAATCTGCACTATATTGATTTCTGATTTTGTCATTTTTGTACTGATCTCTATGTTGATTTCTAGAGGAACTTTCCTCATGAATGTTGCTCAGAATTGTGTGGAGAACATCCTGTAATTTCTTCAATTTCTTTGGATGTGTTTAACTAGGTCAAAATCGCACTATCCCGAATTGCGTTTTAGTGAAATTGAGTCCATAAATGAGTTTGTTTGGTCTCAAATCCTTCATTAAAGATGAATTACATGCTGTATGTGTTCAATTAATGCATAATTTGCTAAGTTTCGATGTTGTCTAGTGTGTCAATTACATGAGTTGATGTGAAAAGGTGTCGTAGCAATATATAACTTGGATATGCACATCTGTCTTGCCATTTTTACTATTTTTAATGTGATTATAATTAGGTTTCAAACTCTAAACAAAAAATATTCCTCATTATGTGTTCTATATGTGGGATTTTTCATAGGATTTTTGTATGTCTCGAGATAGCTAAAATCAAGCCTGTTTTGTGGAGTTAATGCTGAAATGAAACCTTATTATATATACACATTGTCATGTCTGTTTGAGTCATCTATAGTCTAAATCTTGCTGTTATGCATTCGTGACAATTGAACTGCATGTTGTAAGGTTTGCATACACATTTAGGCTATATCATTTGAGCATCATTTCGCATGTTAAATCCGTGTCATAAAAGTGTTCATCGCATTTATGAGTCCTAAGCATATCATTAGGAATCTTGAATCGTTTCATAATGTCATTGAATTGTATGACATTTTTGTATATTGAATGACATTGAGGTTTTTTAATGCGTGCTTGTGTTCTTTTTTTTTTTTTTTTAGTTACTAACACGTGCACCTTTAGAGATCTCGATTTTAGGGTATCAAATTGACTTAGTTTGGACTCAAGCATTTTTAGGAAGTCATAAGATACATTTAGAGGTTTCCAATGCTGCTAGTTTCACATAGGTTGCTCATTGTTTGGACCACTTTGCATTTTTTTTTTTTTTTTTTTAATTTTTATACTAGATCAGAATTTAGACATGGGATCAAATTCGGATCCATGTTCTAACCCCTATTTGGACAGACCTTTAACAGTTTTGGTTTATTTTTCTATAAGGATTCTGCACTTGATCCCTTAATAAAACTTGTTTATCATTATGTTGGCTATGTTATGTAAAAATAGGGTGATTTTTAGACTTGTTTTGATAGGACAAATCCTTGTGATATTGACTGAATGTCCTACTGTTTCGACAATTTTCTGACATTCTATTAATTTTGTTTTTGTAAAATCATGTACAACTTGTTTAGGAAAACTTTCTTCATAAAAGTTCATTATCATGTCATGCATGTTAGGGAATTTTGTCATAGCCAAATTGTCATTAGGCATTATTCAATTTTGCTGTTTTTTACATGCTTGTTATGAAATTTCTAGATTTGAACTTGATTGTGATTGTTTAGGTAAACTTCCTATGTTAGTTTATGTATGGACCTGGGTCATTCCATCTTCATGAAAGTTGCTTTAAACACCTTGATATTCATTGTGAAATGCTTTTTAACAAGTTTTCTTTTCAAATCAAATTCCAAAATACTTTGGTACATATGATGTTTTTGAAAACCATTTACTAAGAAAGTGTTCTCCAAAACTCGATTTGGCTTAAGGAAGAGTCGTGGTTTGGACCATATTCAAAATGTCTACAACACTTATGAGTGCATTTATGCAAGCCCCAAGCTAGCCTTGGTAATCGAATGTGTTCCATAACCTAAATATTCCTTAATTCAAAATAGTTTCAAATTTTTTCTTAAATCTTGATTTGACAATTGTGAAAGTCACAGTTTGAATTGTATTTGGAATGCCTCCGATGCTTGTGAGTGCATTCATGCGAGTCTAGGGCTAGCCTTGATAATTAAATGTCTTTCATAGTTAAGACATCATTTTGTCTCAAAACTTTTTGTGGATGATTTCGAAAGATATTTTTGAAACATCACATATACCCCTCATGCATACAATCATGTTGATAATTTAGAACTACCCGTGTTTGTGATTGGCGTGTGGCCTTGGTAATAAGTGACCCGTTGACAGTTCGCTTTCTTGCTCGATTGGTTGAGAAACAAAGTCCAAAAGACCTGTATGCCTGTTTAATTCCGGGTTGGGAAGACAAGGACCGAAACGTTCAAAGCCTATGCTTAAAGGTGGAGAGCCACTGCGTCTAAAGTGAAACCACCCTTGTCTGAGAAAGAGGCTATGAAATTATTGCTTCAAGCCATGCTTCGTGATTTTTTCGTGAAGATGTATAGTCACACTTGTATTAACTTTGCCGCATTGGTAGAGTTGGATGAACACATTGAGGGGATCGTGCGAGAAGGAGGGTTAGTTGAGATCATGAATCATAGGTATGCCTCGAAGAAAGACAATGAGTTAGCTATGAAATTCTTCAATATGAAGATAGCGGGCTTGTTCCAGGACATATGTCTCTAGTGGAAGTTGGTTTGTCTGGCGAAGACATAATCTCAAAAGTCATAAAAGAGACTGGGAATCCAAGTCAGGATGACACTCGAAAGGAGGATTGTCGAACCTCGAAAAGCAAAGCCTTTATGTACCAAGACTCTGACACTAGAAGCGAAAATGAATAAAAAGCTTCCCGCATAAACCGTGAGTTTGTTCGAAAAGCTCACGAAAGTGATGAAGTTGTTGATATCCTTGGCCGACCAAGTGGTAAGTATAACTTTAAGGTGAAGTTCACACCACCACCAAGTTTCTTCATTGACATAAAGGACATTGTCCCAAGTGGATGGAAGGATGAAGAAGATCTTACTCTAGCTTTTTCGAAAGATAAAATAGTCTACTCCAATGACGAGGATGGGATGAATACAAAACATCTCAATGCAAAAATACGATTTTATGGTATTTAATTAGAAAAATACTAGGTTTCGGGTTTCGAGGCCAAAAATATTTTAGGTACTATATAAAATCATGGAATTTTGAAATGGGAGAATATCATGCTTTATGGTTCGATTTGATTGTGTGACCACGCACAATTATTTTATTAGGTATTTTTAATACGAAGAAAATAGGCCAAGTCCATTATTTGAAATATAAGTATTTGAGTGCAAAGCACAATATTCTTGATCGAACATGAATGTGCGTGTGAACGTTATCGGAACCCGTCACCTGATGAAAGTTGGGGGGGTGACGCTTGATTAAGTTTAGATGCCCTTGACAACGGATGCCAGTTGCAGTGGAGGCAGGGCCGATGCTCCTTCGGGAATGCCGTCTAGATGTAGACGTTGTCGTGCTCTACGAAACGGGACGACGCCCGGTTATGCTGAATGACTGCCGATTGATAAGTTGACTGTGGTGGTTGGGTCATAAATAATTGGGACACGCTTGAGTGATTGAGATATCTATGCTTGATTATGGGACGAAATTGTGTGGCACGGAATGTGATGCGTCATATCAATTTGGCCTAATAATCGAGACCCCTGTGATTAACTAATGAATGAATTAAAGTGTTCCAATTATTAAATGTAAATACTGTATTCATATGATGTATGAGATGTACTAATGTGCAGGGAGGTGCTGAGGCGAGGTAAGTCCTTTATGGTGCATGTTTAGGCTGCCTTTAGATGAATTCTTGTCCTAATTGGGGTTTATGGTGTAGACTTGCTGAGATTGATCTAATCCCATCGTTGTTTAAAATTTCTCAGGTCCTTAGATGAAGGTGCACCAGGTTTGTTTTGGGTGGTCACATGAGACGGAGACCGAGCGTACCCTTCTCCCTATCCACGGGACCCCCTAGACTCGTGAGCTTGTGGTGACCACCATTTGGGTCGATGAGGGTTTATCTCAATTGGTACCTCATTGTTTGAAAGCATGATTCTGTCACGGGCCTGATGGGGTTCAGGAGGGACCCTTGGATGATTTTGACGGGCTTGCCATCAATTCCGAGTACGAGGAGGTACTCGACTTCGTCATGGATGCTGATATTTTGGAAGATATCGCGACGAACTAGGGGCTCGAGGTTGAAGGGCCCGGAGTAGAAGTAGCTAACCCTTTAGACATTAACATCTCAAATGGTGTCGTAGTAGACCTAGATCCCAAGTAGGTAGGGTCCGAGGTAGGGTTAGCCTGGTAGTTTTTTTTTTCTTTGGGTTTATACTTCTGTATATAAACCTGATGTGTATACAAAGCATTTTTTGTGAAAATTGGTTGTCCTACATTTCTATCTCATGTTTAATTGCTGTTTGGAGTTTATTAATTCACTTCCACATGTGTATAAAATGAATGTGTTAGCAACGTGTCCTGGGAACGACACAATTCTATCGACCATCGAGGGATGTTTGCGCACTCGAGGTTTGTGCGTGACATCCCCACCTGAAGTGGTATCGGAGCTGGTTAGTGTCTGGAGTGATAAGGTGCAATGGGTCATGGGATAGTTAGTAGGAAATGCCTTTTTCTTATACTGATGCATGTGATTGATTAGCTTATTGGTAGATTGTTTTGTGTGGGTCGCTTAGTTTTCTAATTCTAAGTTTGAATTGGGAAGCAGGTTCTATAAAGAGTCTGTAGTATGAGTGATTCAAAACAAAGGACTCCTAGGAAGAGGACAATAGCGTTTGTCACTTAGGGTAGGACGCCGACTAGGGTTAGTTATTGAGGAAGAGTTCTTAGGACGGCACGAGTGTAAGAGTGCTGTTGTAGGGCAATACTAGTGTAGTAGCCCCTATCAATCCTAGTATCGATGGGATCGTGTAGGCACTCGAGACCCTTGGAAATTTGATGGGGGCAGCAAGCCTAGAATCAAGTCACCGCTATTGCCGCTACCACTGCTGCCACTAATACTGTTGCCGCACTTGCCAAGATTCCACTTAGGAACATGATTGGGGAGAGACCGATGCACAAGTTAGTAGAGTAGTTTTTGAAGTTGAATCCGCCGAGGTTCTCAAGAGTAGGCGATCCCAAGACTGCAACCTTCTAGATCCAAGAGTTAGAGAAGGCCTTCACACTACTGAGGTGCTTGGAGGAAGACAAGGTGGTCCTTGTGCTCTACCAGTTGCAGGGAAATGCAAACACCTAGTGGAGCACCTAGTGGGTCGCGGCTCGATTCAAACAGAGATGGCAATTGGTTTGGGAAGAAGCCGATGTCAGGAAGAAGGTATCCCATTCCACCCAATAGAAATAGTGGGATAGGAAAGTCAGTGCTGAGCTAAAATGGCGTGTGTCATTTCTGCGAAAGACGACATGGATTAGCCTTGTGCTTTACTAAGACTGGTGCTTATTATGGATGTGGCCAGTTGGGCCACCAGGTTAAAGACTATCCCAGCAGACCAATGGGATTACAATTGTCGCTACCGCCGATGGGACAGAACAGAGGAAGTGTGCCATAGAATGCACCGCAGGGCATGATGAACAGGCCTCCGACACAAGGAAGGGTGTATGCTGTCACCCGACGAGATGTAGAGGACTCACCAAACATGGTCACAAGTACGGTCTCGCTAAATGACCATGCTGCTTATGCTTTATTTGACCCTGGAGCTACGCATTCATTTATTGCTGAGCGGTACGTTAAGTTGGTAGGGTTGATTCCAGAACCATTGGAGTCAGTCATTAGTATATCGACCTTGTTAAAAGATAAGGTGTTGTCTGCAGTAAACTGTCCTAGTTGCAAGTTGGTTATTGGTGAGCGAGAGGAAATGATAGATTTGGTTGTCCTGATTATGTATGATTTTGATGTGATAATTGACATAGACTGGCTCACCAAGCAACAAGCTACTATAGACTATTATCGTAAAGCGATTCAGTTTAACCAGTTAGCGGGTGAAAGTTTCGAGTTTATTGGAAGTCAAAGAGGACCCTCGATTACCTTAATCTTGTCACTTGAGGCAACACATTTGTTAGACGGGGGTTGCCAAGGTTACTTGGCGACTGTCATGAATACTACAGTTGAGGAGTCGAAGATGAAGGACATTGCACTAGTACAAGAGTTTGCTAATATGTTTCCGAAGGAATTACCTAGTCTGCCCCCAGAAAAGGGAGATCGAGTTCGTAATTGAGTTGGCCCCCGGGACGGAGCCAATGTCTAAAGCTCTTTACCATATGGCGTTATCATAGTTGAAGGAACTGAAGGTACTGAAGGTGCAGATGCAAGAGTTGTGAGATAAGGAATTCATAAGTTCTAATGCATCACCTTGGGGAGCACCAATCTTGTTCGTGAGGAAGAAAGATGGCTCGTTGCGTCTTTGCTTCGACTATCGGCAACTCAACCAGGTGACAATCAAGAACAAGTACCCGCTACTAAGGATTGACCTCTTGGTTGATCAGCTATTGGGAGCGTCGATATTTTCCAAGATCAACTTGAGGATAGATTTTCATCAGCTAAGAATCATAAAGGAAGACATACCGAAGACAGCGTTTCGTACGTGTTATGGCCATTATGAGTTCACCATAATGCCGTTTGGTTTGACAAACGCTCTAGCTGCTTTCATGGATATGATGAACCGAGTGTTGAAGGAGTACCCGGATCAGTTCGTGATTATGTTCATCGATGACATTCTGGTGTACTTGAGAAGTCCAAAGGAGCACGAAAGACATTTAAGGACAGTGATTCAGACTCTACAAAATCATGGACACTACGCCAAGTTCAGTAA